>NC_135497.1:120267408-120380012 GCF_052857255.1 Amblyomma americanum | reverse complement strand
TTCCTGTTGTTATGGCGGCAGGTAACGCAATTGGAGCTCGGCAGACGGATGAAGAAAGATGTTTCCTCGTGTTAAGGTTCTGGTGGAGGGTAGATTATATGCGCTCAGACCGAATTAAGGCTCATAGTTATGGGATAACAGAAGCTCCATCAGTGGTCCTTGTATTCTGCCGAGAATGCCTTCTAACGAGAGCTTTAATAGAACAACATGATGTTGTTGCGAAATAAAATTGAAATCGATCTTTGAGGAAATGTAGTAGTAAGTGGTTTTTATTAAAATGATAATAAAAAGGAAGGAAAAGATAGAAGCTATCTTACTTCTCGGCAGACACCGCAACCACGTCGTGGTCTTCCACGACGTGGTTGAGGTGTCTGCCGAAAAGGAGGTTGGCGTGAAAGAGAAGGGAAGCAGAGGGCTCCGGAAAGAGCGTAAGGGCGTCTTAACAGTGTTGTTGTGCCCTGAACAAATTTGGCAAGCCGAGCTGATCAAATAACATTCTGCTCGGTCTTAATTACGTATACAGGCGGCATCATAGGACGCAGAGGTCCGCGAATATAGATGTTAAATTCATTCCTGCATTTGAAGACCTGAAATCGAAATTCGCAACGATTTGCTTACAGATCAATTTTTTGCAGAAAATCCGGCGTCATCAGCGTCAGCGTTGTGAGCGAAAAATCTCCGAAGAAACATAGGTGGGCCACCTAGGTCACGTGACCTTGTGATGTCATCACAACCTGCCCACCGGAGTGTGAGCAAACTGACCAACGTGGCAGATGGCAGCTAAATAATGATTGGTCGGGAAAGGTCGCTCGAGAAAAGCAGCCTGAGTTGCACAAGTCCCACCGCAGCACATTACATCGCAGTGCCGCATCACTTAATTACCGCACTACTGTGCCACAAGTGGTTCCAGGACTCCCAGGGATCTATGAATCTAAAGACTAGAATGACCGATTTCTTATATATGGGCATTTTTCATTAACTCTATCACATCATAATCTTAAGGCGGAGCGTAAATGTCCCCTCCAATTTTTCTTATCCTAATCATATGCTGTGTCACCTGGGATAGCTGCCACTGGTATACAAGGACGGAACGAACCGCAAGAAGAACCCGTACAGGATCTACTCGTGGTATCTGTGTTAAAGGAGTGGCACTAATTAACAAAACTGTTCGTTCCTATAGGGCTAGCATAAGACCGCCGCCCAAGCGCACAGAATTCGAGATGACACTCAAAAGCAATGCCATTCACTGACTTATTCTGAGTCTTTTGACCTCATAGGAGAATGCTACCGTACACGTTTGCAAGGAGCGAAAGTTCCAAAGCTGTTTACCCATTACAACAGTCCGCGTAGGCTGGTTGGTTGGTTGGTTGGTTTCGGGGGGAAAGGACATTGCGAAGTATATGTCTCATATATCGGCGGACACCTGAACCGCGCCGTAAGGGAAGGAATAAAGGAGGGAGTGAAAGAAGAAAGGAAGAAAGAGGTGCCGTAGTGTAGGGCTACAGAATAATTCCGACCACCTGGGGATCTGTAACGTGCACGTACATCGCACAGCACACGGGCGTCTTTTGCGTATCGAAACGCGGCCGCCGTAGTCGGGTTCGAACCCGGGAGCTCCGGATCAGTAGCCAAGTGCCCTAACCACTGAGCCACCGTGGCGGGTGTCCGTGTAGACTATATTTCTAGTTCCCATGCGCTTGGCTGTCGTGATCGGCGAATACGCGAGAATGAGCGAGTCACTAAGCGTTCTTACGCGCGTTACGTTTTGAGTATCGAGCTATGTTTGCTGGTGACGACTACACGTTCCATTCCAGTGCTGCACAATTCAATTGCCTCAAGAGTATGGCGAGTGATCAGCGCCCTGATTCGCAAAAGGATTAATGCAATTATGACGCCGTGTGTAACAGCACGATGATTGTTTTCATGTTACGGGAGCGCGCACCTCGCCTTGTAGTGCGTTTGCGGCCACGGTAGACCAAGCGCATTCTACCTACGTTTGATCCGCCTCAAGTTAGCGCCCCTTGTCTCCCGATTACGTGCAGCGACCCGAGCACGACGCTCCGCCTTAACCGTCCATCCATTTTTCTCCTTGCGAAGCAACTGATGTGCCACTGAATTCGCAGTCTGTGGTTTTTTAACTGCGGCGGCCACTAATGCACGCCGAACAATCAGTGTCCGCAAGGCAGAGGAGGAAGATGAAATGACTCGCGCTTTCATGCGCGTCCTCCTCATCTCTGAGCATACAAACAACTACGCTGAGAAACCGGGGCCAATTTGTGAGTCAGTGCTAAAGGGCGCAACTGGGGAGGTGAGGGCTGTTCTATTTGAAGCTTGTATGCCTTCGACTTTCTTCGCCCAAAAGGTGGGATTCAGTAGGATTTTTTACGTTAAAGTTCTCGCTTGGGGGTGAGCGCCCCCCCCCCCCCCCTCCGCCCCGCAAATCGCGCCCGTGACGAGAAACCGTGTGATGTGGAAATAGCAGCTACGGGTCAGAAACGTGGAGCTAACAAAAAGGGTTCAGCTCATGTTAAGGATAACACAGCGAGCCATGTAAAGAAAAATTATAGGTGTAACAGGAAGAGACCAAGAGTGGACTTAGTGGGTGAGGGAAAAAATGCGGGTTAATGACATTCTAGTCGAAACCAGGAGAAAGAAATGGGCTTGGCAGGGCATGTAATGCGAAGGAAAGATAGCCGCTGGTCCTTAAGGGTAACGGAGTAGATTCCAAGAGAAGGCAAGCGTAGCAGAGGGCGGCAAAAAGTTAAGTGAGCGAATGAGATTAAGAAGTTTGCGGACATACTGTGGGCGCAGCACGGTGTAAGAATATATTCTTTCGTACAGAGTATGGGAGAGACGTGGGAGAGGTCTTTGCTCTGCAGGTGGCGTAGTCAGGCTGATGACGACGATGCTTTAAAAGATAAGTTTATGCACAGCAGGCTGCGATGGTTAAGCATGGGTCCTATCTCCGCTTCTTCCTACGAGAAGTCAGAGGCTTCCGTCATATATCTGTGAGCCTATGGGCATCTGTGAGTCCTCGTCAGGCAAAGAGCACTTGCATGCCCTTTGCTCTTTTATCCAAGGCAACACCGCGGGGTGGCTATCTGTGGCTTTGGCGCTCAACTGCTGAACCCAGGGTCGTATGTCCAATTCTAGCCAACACCGCCTCATTTTAATGGCGGCGAAGTGAAAAGTACCCGTGTGCTATGCGATTTCAACACGCGTTAATGAAATATTGAGAAATAATCCTGAGCACTATACTACGGTGTGCCTTGTGTCGTTTAGGGACGAAGAACCTCACATTGACATACCATTACTCAAGGCCATTTTGGCTCTAACTACGGTGTGCCTTGTGTCGTTTCGGGACGAAGAACCTCACATTGACATACCATTACTCAAGACCAATTTGGCTCTACAATAATCTTTGGAAAAAAATAAAAATTCCGAGGGAACTTATGTCTGTTTACGTGGAGGAATGCAAAAGCATCCGTTTTGAGGATTTTTGGTTTTTGTTTTTGAGGAAAGGAAATGACACAGCAACCATTTTGAGGAAAAGAAAGGGCGCAGTAGCTCTCAGATCCGATCATTTGTGGACACCTCAACCACGCCTTAAACTGTTTTCTGACCGATTATGTGACCCCTTACTCGACACATTTGGGACCAATTCTGTGAACCTTGACTCAGTTCTTTGTTGTGACCAATGACTCACCACTTTTTGTGGCCCATTTTAGTCCATGACTTATGATCATGACTGATGACCGCGACTCAATTCCTTCCTCAGACAATGACTCCGGTCATGACCACATTGATTATGATTCCCGTCTTGACTCATGACTTCGGACTCATGACTCAAGTAGAACGACTCACTCATGACACTCTATTTATATACCAATTGTCATAGACATTCAGTCATGACTAGTATACACTAGCGAATGACGTCATATCGTGCGACCCATTTTTCTTACACATTTTGCTTCCCCATTTTCGTCCGCTTTTTGAGGACACGTCAGCTGCCTACATATCCAAGTAATCCTTTCGCATTAGTATATTGCAAGGCGCCACTCAGCCATATAACCAAGCCCAGCTTTCAGGGACATGGCCGTTTAGTTCGGCAGACTGCCACCACGGGCCGCTTCACCATGAACTACTTCTTTCTCTTTTCTTTTCCCCTTTCCTGCCTCGCATAGCCGCACGCAGGCAGACGGGAGGGCGCACAGCTGCGGGGTTGGGTTGGGCGGTTAACCATTGTTCGGATTCCACACTGTAGGAGGAGGAAGGAGCAAGTAGGGCTTTGTGGGCGAAAAAAACTATCAATGCGGCGTGAAGCCTTCGCTGCGCTTGAGGAACGCATGTTCAGTAGCAGGATATTGAGAAAGGCGCCCAGGCGAAATTCTAGAGGCCCGTGTACTGTGCGATGTCTGTGCACGTTCAAGAACCCCAGGTTGTCGAAATTTCCGGAGTCCTTCACTACGGCGTCCCTCATAGCCTGAGTTGCTTTAGGACGTTAAAACCCAATAAACCAAACCAGACTAGCCCGAAGCAAAAGAAAAAAACTAACCGTCCTCACCATGTTTTGTGTACTACAGCTCTTGTACATCCTAATCGGGCCGGACAGTTATTCAGAACACTGACTTCAGTGTTGCGACAATATTAGAAGCGCTGCAACGCCATGCGTCGGGTTCCGACTTTATATCCCTATATGGTTGCCTGTCTCGGTCTCCCACTGCATGCAGTTTGTACATTTGCAGCATAGTTTCAGAAGGGAATCTGTGAATAAAATTGGGACATGCAGCAACGTAACCTCCCGAAAATGGACACAACGTTGCTATACAGAATACGTGGAATGTAATACGCTTCTTACCTGCGCAAATGTAACATTTGCATCGCAGTCTCAGGCTGCAAACAATTATTAAGTTAGAACCAGAAAAAAAAAAATTCAGGGGGCACTTCGTTGAACTAAATTGCGGTGAGGCGAAAACCTTTAGCGCGGTGTTGCTGCTTGTGTCACTGATGTGGGGTTAAGATGTTAATTAAGTACACAATTGCTTGTGAATCTTAAAGACTGGAAACACTGCAGGGCATTTGGGAGGCATCCATCTTATTCGACGCCCTTCTGAAAACACTCTCCAGCGTCCTAGACAAGCAGAACTACATATGCGTTGGCAGGAAGTAGCGTAGTCGTTAGCACGCTTGGTTGCGGAACGGAAGGATGATAGAACTACTCTCTGAGTATTTGCATGCTTGCATTCATAATATTATGCTCCTACAAAAGTGATGAAACCGTTTGCTGTATTAGTTGCCGGCGGCGACACCATAACAATAAAGACTTCGAAAGGTGATTCCTTGTCAATGCACTGCTATCAGTGAGTGTTTGCAACCCGATATTAGGATAGTGTCTCGCTTGTGCGAAGAATTCGTTCTTAACTCACTCTTGAAATCTTTTAACAAAAAATAACTAAACAGATAGCCTCACTAGAGAGCATACATGGGTAAGCATTTACCCTTCATCTCGTTATGAGAAGCTGAATTCGCGTTCTTGCTTGTATCATACTCTTTTCAAAATTTTTTGCGTGTATATTGAATTTTTTCTTTGTTTTTTGCCTTGTTATGAACGCTGCCAAGCTGCAGACATGACGGACGTTCATTAATATCGTGTTGGCTGCAGCAAATAGCGCGTGCTTTTTTGTTCTAATGTATCCAGATTTTTCTTTTAAAAGCCGTAAAAGATGCATCGTCGTCGTCCATGCAGGTGGATTGTGCGCCAAGGTGGACATTATTTCCGTGATAAAGTTCATTTAAAAGACTATTAATGAACTATAAATTGAAGGCTGTTTTTTGCTTTGTTATGAACGCTGCCAAGCTGCAGACATGACGGACGTTCATTAATATCGTGTTGGCTGCAGCAAATAGCGCGTGCTTTTTTGCTCTAATGTACCCAGATTTTTCTTTTAAAAGCCGTAAAAGATGCATCGTCGTCGTCCATGCAGGTGGATTGTGCGCCAAGGTGGACATTATTTCCCTGATAAAGTTCATTTAAAAGACTATTAATGAACTATAGATTGAAGGCTGTAAACATCGAAAGTTAACCAAGTCTTCAAAATTCCTTAATAGATACAAAGTCTTTAAAAGAATCCAATTCCCAAAGTCACTTGCGAAATGCGCCGGTAGTAGCACATCTCCACTTTATGCCATGGGGATGAGTTTATCGCGGCAATAACTAAACAGCGATACTTAATCGTCGGGCCGACCAGCTGCCTTCTTCTGTGCGCCGCGAGAGATTTGGGGAGGCAAAGCCGTTTGGATAGTGAGAATTACTCGCCCAAATTCGACAGTACTAGTATAGGACTGACGCGCCTGACAGAGTTCTTGACAGAGACGCACCAAAATCAAAAAAAGAGAAAAACAGGGAGCACGGCAATAAAGTAGAAATAAATGGCGAATAATAAATGGCGTCGGTAACCAGCTGAAGGAACATGGGCTGGGAATGAGGGGGATACATAGGTATTTGGCTTTTCCCGTAGCCGCCTTTGTCGCTTCGACTCATGCGGCTGGAATGCACGTTTTGACATGGATAGGTTGCAGGTGCTCCTCACGTGCAAAGCCAGTTTAGAAGAAAAACTTGACGATTCTGCTCATCGGGCCTTTCCCCTTTGACGTCACGCTGTTTACCCCAGGGATAGGTCTCTCCCCGCTGTAAAGAAAGTGACAATGCTTTGGTTTACACAACCGGTTTCGTCGGAAGCTAAAGCAAAATTAAAAAAAGGAATTCTTTCGCGATGTTTAGTTTCCGGGAGGCGTCTTGGGACAAAAGGGAAAACACGCGAGCCTTGCACGTGATCCCGAATTCTTGACGCTGTTTTTATGCTAGGTTGTTCGCTGGCGTACTATAAATACAGTACCATCGAGATGCTGAACACCATTCGTCCACACCCAGCAACGGCAGCCTCACCTTTCTGCCAGAAGCAACTGATGTACCACTCCGTCGAGAGAGTCATCGCGAAAACGGTAGGTTTTTAACTTTTTTGTTTGAATATTGTAACATTAAAACCTATTTTTATATTTGTAACGCACTGCTGGGTACATTTAGTCATTACCTGTGGTTTGATTTTGGTATGTGCAGCCATATACTTCATCAGAAAAATAAAGTGCATTTATTCCATCTGCAGCACTAAGTTTGAAACCTAAGTTGGTCTTTCAGAGATTGTTAAAAAGGTACCCTGGAAAACTCGCTCCTAACCCGACCGCGGCGGCTGCGTTTTTATGGAGGAAAAACGCTAAGGCGCCCGTGTGCAGTGCGATGTCAGTGCACGTTAAATATCCCCAGGTGGTCGAAATTATTCCGGAGCCCTCCACTACGGCACCTCTCTCTTCCTTTCTCCTTTCACTCCCTCCTTAACCCTTCCCTTACGGCGCGGTTCAAATGTCCAACGATATACATGGCTTGCACCGACGTCATCAACAGGAATGCTGGGATACGCGGCCGCCATATTCATGACCCACCGCCGCTCCGTGCGCACTGGAGTGGTCGCGGTAGTGCCAGCTCGTGTTGTTTTCCGCGTGTGCGTAAGCGTTGCAGTCTCAGCATGGTCAACTGCGCCGTTGTGGGCTGCTCCAATCGCAGCGACGTTACAGGGAGAAAGAAAAGGCCAACTAGCGCGAGGTTTTTCTCTCTGCCGAAAGTGATCGAAAACCAGTGCGAGCGAACCAAGACTCTGAGTGCGAAGCGCCGCAGCTTGTGGTTAGCACGCATAAAACGTGATAATTTCAACCACGAAAGCCCCAATGTGCGCGTCTGCGGTGTGCATTTCATAAAAGGTGAGCCCACTGTATGTATCTCCGTTTTATAGAAAAAAAGCCAACACGACTACGTGGAACGCTTTGAAAACAGCTTTGCGTCCGCAGGAGAACCGTCCAACCTGTTCGACGAGACAAATCCAGACTGGGCCCCGTCTCTCAGTCTCGGCCACGGGACCAGGCATGCTGATTCCGCGCGGCACGATCGCAGAGCAATAAGACACGCTCAGAAGCGACGGGCCGATGTTGAAGCGACAGCAGTGGCATCGAAGGCGTCGCCGCGTGCCTGTTCCGATTCCCCACAGCCACCTCAAGCCGAGGAAGTCAGCGCCGATGAAAATGAGACAGGTCGGTAGGCATTTTTTTTCATATTAATGCAAGGTCATTTGTTTTTGCTTACGATGCATTCCAAGGCCTTTGGTGCGTCGGTCCGCTTACCTATTGCTTGTGATGCCTAGCCAGCATGCAGTTTCGCTGGCTGCCACTCTAGTTTACGAGCTTATAAACTTTTTTTTTATACAGGAATCGCTGTTCAAACCGACATGACCATGCAAGACATACAGGCACTGGAGCAGCATTCTGGGTCCAAGGATATTAAACGTGAATTTGAAAAGTGGAAAGGAACTTGGGTTAGCAGCAAGATGTGGCGAAAGGCTATCAATGGGTTAACGCGTGTCCGGTATATGCACAGTGCGCACGTCGCGCGTGGACCGAGGCGCTGCATGGAGGAAAGAAACGGTGCATGAAAGGGCACACTGGCGCACACGTCTCTATGGCTGTCGGGATTTGTGGGCAGGTTTACACAACAATGCAGCGCGATGTTGTCTCTCTTTCTGTGCTGTCGTGCGTATTTCTCATAGACACATTTCCTTGCCTTTCTCTTCCAGCACTGGGCTCCTCCTGGCTGCGAAGAAATCAGGCGCTGCCTCAGGAAGCTGCCTTCCAGGCCGTATCTCTGTGAATGGCCCCACTAAACCATTAACACACTAATAAAGAGTCGTGAGCTGGCGCTCCGTATTCCTTGTCCCTCTGCAGCCATGTCGCGAAGTAAATGACACGAGTTGTCACCGAAAGCTTGCGTGCCCGCCACCCCAAAGAGAATATCGCCTGAGCCGAGGCACACGCGGACCGCAGAGTGGGCCCGACGCACGCTTTCCACGGCCTAGACACGTGCAGGCTTTCGCTGCTATCGCAGTGCTCCTGGTTCGCCAACGTGGCGGCTGCAGTGACGTCGGTCCAGGCCGCGTACCGACACGCCGGCCGCCACTCCAGAATGTCGCCTTACGACCGTCCTCCGTTGCAGCTGCAAAAGAAGCACTCACTGGGAACACGTGGCGCGAAACGTGGTAACCGCGGGTGAAGCAGGCGTGCTGCTGCGCTGGCATGATTCCGCGAAGGCCAATTTTCAGCGTTAAAGAAGGATGCACGCGAAACCATCTGATTAATTAAAGTACAGCTTTGACAAGCCTACCGTCATCGCTGTGTACCCAAAGACATCGGTGCACGAAGGGCAAGCAATTTCCCCCGCTCGTAAAGACCGCTTGCACTATGGCCGCCAACCATAAATGTCGCCAAATCTTCCCCGTCGACGACCGTTGGAGAACGTCGGTCAACTGCAGGGAAACAATCGACACGTCACGCTGAAAGACAGCGTGCTCGCACTCATCGCACGGCTCTGACTTACTGTACTAGAAATTCCACGCCTGCGACATCAATGCCTCTGATACATATGCCTCTTATACGACATAAACAGGCCCTGGCGGTCCTGGCTGCAAAGCGCTGCGCACTACAATATTTGGTTTGGTTTATGGGGTTTCTGATTAAACTGCGCGAAAGAAACAGGGACAAAAGGCAAGAAAACACGTACACACACAGAGCGCACTGGGCTCTGCGTGTGTACGTGTTTTCTTGTCTTTGTCCCTGTTTCTTTCGCGCAGTTTAATCATGAACGAGAAGCACCAGCTAGCCCGCCAGAAAACCGTTCTTGAGTTTATGGGGTTTACCGTCCTAAAGCGACTCAGGCTATGAGGGACGCCGTAGTGGAATGCCCCTGGAATTTCGGCCACGTGGGTTTCTTTAACGTGAAGTACAATATTTAGATATATGACCTATCCCAACCACTTGAGTGTATATCTCGACATCTTTGCAAGTGACGCCAGAATTTTTATTAGCAGCCTAACCTCATCCACCCATGCGGAAATGATATGCTTTCAATGTCAAATACATGAAATTAATGGTGATAATCGCCGACCTCAAGGCAACTATACAGCGCCTTCCAAAGTCAACGGACAAAGGCGCACTTAATTCCCGCGCTCCTGAGGCCACAGCATCTCTTAGAGGAATAAACGCTGTCATCAGTGGGTATACCGTCCCGAAGTAACTGTTGCTTCGCACTTGGAGGGAACACGGGAAGGCGTCTGTTGCGAACGCGCATCGAAGCAAAATGGCGCAGGCGCAGGGGTGCCTGGGAGTGGTTCTTCGCGTCGTCTGCCAAGTTGCCTGCCAGTGCAGCCACGACGGACGCACCGCTCCGCGGCAACGCCCTTCCGTGTTTCCTCTAAGTGCGAAACAGTCTCTACATTGTGCCAAGTTGAAGCAGATTTAGTATTGGTCTTGTACAAATGTCAAGTACAAGGACGCACGAAACAAAGTGAATGCACCGCCGTCCGCAGCTTAACACGAGTACTCGAGACCTGGACTGGCATTAGCGCCGCGGGGCGTTGGCCGCCGGTGAATTTTTTTTTAGGGCGGCTTCAATGGAGAAGCTACCGACGCTCGCTCGCTTCGCCATGGCCCATGCGTCGAAACAGTTCAGTGGAACCTTGGCAGGCATAGGCGTAGGCGCCGACTGGGGTGGGGGGTGGGGGCTGGAGAGCTCGGGACTACCCCCCCCCCCCCCCTCGAAGACTGGGTGATGGGGTCAGGGGGCAGCATATCTTCTGCTACGGACTTGCACATTCACACGGGCGACGGGAAGTCGCCGAGAGCGATGTCGCTGTTTCCAGGCGCACGCTTCACGACAGAAACAGCGAAGTACACTGGAGCGAAAAAAAAACGCGCAGCAAAGTAAAATAAACAAACTCGTCCCGTCAGCCACTTTATATCAGCAGCGCCAACGTATCGTTCGTCACTTGTTGATCACCAACACAAAGTTAACGTGTCACTGCCACACAAACACTTTTTTTATTCGATCATGCCACGCACGGTAAATGACTGGAACCACCTTCCCGTCGACACTGTGCAAATAAGCGATTTTTTTTCGCCACTCACTGTCTCCATTTTTGTTTCGTGATCTGATTAACTTTTTTCACAAGTATCCCGTTTTAGTCTTATTTTTTGCCGATGCGTTTTGCTCATGTTTGCATGGTGTCCTAGATTATTGGTCGAAAATCTGTGCTACTTCAATTACGCTATGATCTGTTTTGCGAATGTTCTTCAACAATTTCTTCTAACAGAGCGTGGCTTCTGAAAGTTATTCTCTTGTGGCATTCAACTACTTTCCTTCACTAAAGACTTGCACTTCTATTTGGACTCCGCTTTTTCAACTGTCTATATATTTCTAGACTTTGCTAAAACATTCGATAAAGCTAATAACTCACTGCTATTCAGTGTTGGCGGTAACACGTTACAATTAACGGTAACTTAGTAACGTACTCGTTACAATTTCGGAATTGTAACGGGTAACGTACTTACGTTAACATTTATCGGTAGCGTGAGGTGTCACGTTACTAGTTACTTTTTATTCCACCCCCTCCCTCCGCCCCCTTTTTTAGAAAAAAAAGCGCAGAGCACCTAAAGTGATGTTGCAAATAAAAAAAAAATGTAGTGGTGCTCTCGACGACCCTTGTTGCGGCTCGCATGCAGTGCCAGAAAACACCTGCGCTTGACGACGCACCCAATTGAAAGATAAAAACTGAATGCCCACAAAGCACGAAACACGTGCACAAACACGCATTCACACACTTGCCTTCACCTACCTCCCCTTCCCAAACAACTCACACACACCTCTCTAAAGAGTGGAAGCATGCCGAGCATTTTGGAACATCACATTTTTCGGAATTACTGTAAATGTGGCTAGACATCAGCGATGTTTTATTCGTGAAGTTAGAATTGATAATGAAGTGCCATTTTGTGTTTAATGTCACATTCAGAAAATGGCTTCACCATGTGCCACAGGGTTAGAAGCCATCACATGTATTCTCGTTAAATCATGATTTCGGGTAAAATAGTTGTTTGGGCTAGAAGTTTTATGTGAAATATGAGCTTCATAAAATTGTTATCGTGAGTTCTTGCAGCGAAGACGGACTGAAAAAAATTTATGGCCATGGAGTAACGCCAAAGTAACGTGCGGTACTTTTTTCGGTACCGGTAACGCGTTACCTTTTTTGAAACTAACGTAGGGCAGTGACGCATTTTTTTTAGCGTAACGAGTAGCGTATTTAGTTCCTTTTTTTCGGTAACGCCTACAACTTTGCTGCTATTACGTAACCTAAGTGTGCTGAACATTGACCCTGCAGTTCTTAACTTAATCCATGGATTTCCTTCTTCTAGTGTTGAATTTGGCAGCATAAATGGCGCTGAATCCTCTACTGTGCCACTTGGTTCTTGGGTTACTCAAGGATCAGTACTTGGCCCCCTGACCCTTCTTCTTTATCTTCTATATTACTGTGAATTGCCGTTCCCCTCTGTAATGTACTCTGTATCCTGAGAGTAAAATCAATAAATAAATATCTCTTGCCAAGTAGCATGACCGAATGAGTGGGGGGGGGCGAATGAAAAAGGAAGAGGGTGCTAACTGGGCCGCCCCCCCGCCCTCCCCCCCCCCCAGATTGAAAGCTCGGCGCCTTTGTTGCCAGGAGTAGTGGAAGTCGTGGGATATGACTCAATACAAAGCCTCAACACGTAATAAATGTAGTTTGGAGCTGCTGCGTACTGTTCCCCAGGTCCAAATCATTTTGATGAAATTTTTTCTAAAATATTTTCATCATCTCTTTTACCCCTCTTTATGCTGTATAAAGACGTAAAAGCAGGGTGCTAGCGTAGTTCTACTTTTCTGATAACGCGAGGTAACTGAACATTAAAGCGTGGCTGCAACTGAACAACACTGAAAACGCGCTGCTGTGCCTCAAATGTCGCCGTTTCGGGAGCTAGTATGAGCGGCGTCGCTTTTTCGCCATAGACCAACACTGATCCGGGTTGTAATTTTTATACGATGGCGGTGCTGTCGATGGGTTACGGGCTATACGACTGCATGTGAACAAATGCTTTCAAACTACTTCTATTACTTCGCATTGCACCTATGAGGTCGTCCCGTCGTTAACCAAAGCGGATTACATCCACGACGACGACGATCCAATGACAAGTGCAGTTTCAGCTAAGGTGATGTAGCAAGAAATATGGGTTAGCTGTCTTCACGCAGACGTCATCTTCGTGTTTGGGGCTCCAAACAATCGGCGCGGGCACAAATGCTACCCAATTCAGGAACGGATTTATAAACTTTATAGGGGGTAAGGAAGCGGTTGCCTCCCCCCCCCCCCCCAAGCGAGAAATTTTACAGAAGAAAAACGAGGCTGACCTACATTTTTTTTCTACCAAAGAAGGCCTAGAATACATGGTTCAAATGAGACTCCCCAACCGCCCTTTCCAAGAGTGACCCATAAATCCGCCCCTGACATCCCTCACTAAAGCCAACTCCGTGCTCCAGCGCTTGCACTTAATTGAAAGCGAGTATAGGGGGAAATCTTTAAAACTAAATCTTCCAGCGTGACGTAAGATCTCGCATGCCATTTACACTATGCTTGCTTGCGCACAGTAGGCGAACTGAGGCCGCCGCATGAATACGGGAAGATGATGTGCTCGCTTTCAACAGCGCGAAAAGGAACAAGGTCAAAGGAAGGAGCACGTATCAAACGTCGCCTTTGTCGTCCCCCCCCCCTCTCCCCTCCAACACGCGAGCCGACCCTCCCAGCCACCCTTCCGCCAGCGCGGTCGTTCACGACGACTGCTCGAGAGCCCGTCGTGGTTGTTGTCAAGAGCCCACGTCCAACCCGATGCCAAAGAAGCCGAGGTATGGTGAGGCAGCCTCCCGACACACTTAGCAGCACGTTCCTCACCACAGGCAGAGCCGCGAGGCCGACTTCTGCTCGGTCCTCCTTCCACAATAAAGTGGTAAGCTCACGTTTGAGACGGTATATAGGTGGCTTTCACAAACGTCACAGTCATCATCATAATTATAAGCTTGACTACGTCCACTTCCGGACGAAGGACTCTCCCATACCTCTACAATTAGCCCTGTCCTGTGCCAGCGGCGACCACCGTATCTCCACAAACTTCTTTGCCTCATCCGCGAACCTATGCCTTTCTGCCGCCCCCTGCTACGCTTGTCTTCGCTTGGTATCCACTACGTTAACCTTAAGGACCAGCGGTTATCTTGTCTTCGCATTACGTGCCCATTTCCTCTCGATTTCAACTAGGATGTCTTTAACCCGCGCTTGTTCTCGACCTCCTCTGCCCTCTTCCTGTCCCTTAACGTTACACCTGTCATTTTACTTTCCATAGCTCGCTGCGTTGTCCTTAACTTAAGCTGAACCCTTTTCGTTAGCCTCCTCGTTTCAGCCCCGCAGCTGAGTAACGGTAAGATACAGGTGTCGTATACTTTCATCTTGAGGGATATATTGGTAAACTGTCATTCATGATCTGAGAGAACCGGCCAAATGCGCTCCGCTCTATTCTTATTCTTCTAGTTATTTCCCTCTCGTGATCTTGATCTGCGATCACTACCTGCCCTAAGTAATGAAATTAAAATTGGTTTTTTGAGGAAAGGAAATGACTTAGTAAATGTCTCATTTATCTCGGTGGACACCCGAACCGCGCCGTATGGGAAGGGGTAGAGGAGAGAGTGAAGGAAGAAAGAAAGAAAAAAGGTACCATGGTGGAGGTCTCCGGTTAATTTAGATGCCCTGGGGATTTTTATCGTGCACTGACATTGGACAGCTCATGGGCGCCTTTTGTGTTTCGCCTCCAGCGAAACGCGGTCGCCGCGGTCGGGTTCGCACCCGAGTACTCCGGCTCAGTAGGCGAGCGCCTTAAACATTGAGCCATCGGGGCAGGTTAGGTAGACGTATTCCCTATCCGCTTTCAGCGCCTCGGTACCAATTATAAGTTGCTGTTCACTTGCGAGATTGTTGAACATCACTTTAGTTTCCTCAATATTAATTTTTTAGACCACCCGTCTAGGGGCACTCTGCTGGTTGAAGTCATTGTCTACGCTTTGCAATTAATCCCCCGAGTGACTGAGCAAGGCAAGGTCATCAGCGAATTGCAGATTACTAAGGCATCCACATTACCTCTTATCCCCAACTGTTCCTAATCCATGCCTCTGAATACCTCTTGTAAACAGGAGTTGAATGGCATTGACGCGACTGTGTCTCCCTGCCTGACGCCTTTCCTTATCGAAATTTTATTAATGACTTAATGGAAGATTATGGTGGTTGTGCAGCTTTTATAGATATCTTCCAGTATTTTCAGATAAGGCTCATCTACATCTTGATTCCGTAATGCCTGTATGACTGCTGAGGTTTCTACTGAGTCAAGTGCTTTCATGTTATCTATGAAGGCTATATGTAGGGGTTGGTTATATTCTGCGCGTTTCTTATCACGTTTGATGGTGTGAATATGGTGTATTGTCGATTAGCCTTTATGAAAGCATGCCTGATCATTTGGTTGATTGAAATATAAGGTTGCTCGGACTCTATTAGCGATTAGGTTAGTAAACACTTTCTAGGCAACGGAGAGTAAGCTGATCGGTCTTTAATTTTGCACGTCCTTCAAGTCCCCGTGCTTATGGAGTAAGATGATGTTAGCGTTCTTCTAGGCTTCCGGTACGCTCGAGGTCATAAGGCATTGCGTATACAGGGTGGCTAGTTTTTATAGCACAAACTCCCCACGGTTTTTCAAGAGACCTGCTGTTACCTCATCATCACCAGCTGCTTTCCCCTTTACTTTTCTCCCAAGTCCTAAGGCTTTTCTTTACTGCCTCTTTCGTTACTGGTGGGACGTCCCATTGCTGTACGATACTGCTTCTCTCATCAACCTCCTTATTACATTGGCTACTGTACAGATTTGTGTAGAACTCTTCGGTTACTTTAACTATCTAATCCATATTGCTAATGACATTGTCCTCTTTGTCTCTGAACGCATACATTTGGTGTTTACCTATACCAAGTTTCCTCTCCATCGCTTTTAGGCTACCTCCGTTCTGTAGAGCAAGCTCTAGTCTCTCCATATTAAATTTGGTTGCGTCGGTTAACTTCCGCTTATTTATAAGCTTTGATAGCTCTATCATTTATATTCTGTCGGTGGGATTATAGGCTTTTATGCTTTGAAGTTTCTTAATCAGATCTTTCGTCCCCTGAGATAGCTTTCCGGTGTCCTGTCCAATCACCCTACTGCCTACTTCTACTGCGTACTCCATAATTAGGAGTTTTAGCGCAGCGTCTAAAACGTCCGAATGAGCGTAGTAGAGCGGAGTAGTGTTCCTAAATATGCTCCCGCAGGGAGCAGAGTTACGCGTCTGTTTTCCCTCGCCGCTCCGAAAGCCATTCACCGAGAGGCGGTCACATGATTTTCGTCACGTTAGGTGTTCAACTTTCAGCGGGAAGCTGATATCACAGGCGCAGTGCCGAGCGACCCTTCGTCAGCTCGACGCCTCACAAGAGCCCACGCTGTCGGCTACATTTCACACATTTCCCGTGCACACCTGTGGCGTCAGGCTAGGGGTTCTGCTGTGGCAGTGAGCCACGCCGCGTCAGCTATGACTGCGTACAGTGCGTCAAACTGTAGCAACCGCATTGAAAACGGCAAAAGCGTTTTACGAACTGCCATTTGGAAGTTCTGCAGCTGAAGTGCATCGGCGATTAAAGTGGCTTTTGATAATGGGCCGCGTTAAGCCCGACGAAATATAACTTAATAACACAGATAAAAAGATAATGCTTGATAAAAATTAGGTAAGCTAATAATATCAACGAGAAAGCATACTTACAAAGTCCTTGAAAGATCCGTCATTTCACTGCGTTTAGCAACGGGGTAAAATGTGTAAAATGTTAATCGCCGAGTCTTCAATTCTTGCGCAAGACTAGAGCATGTGTTCGAGCGTGGCTAAATCACCACAATCCTGGCAATAAGGCTCCGCATACGTCTCAGGATAAAACATGTTCAACCTCCGTGGGCAAGGATAAGTACCAGTCTGTAGTAAGCGTAATGTAAGTGCCTGAGCCCTGTCTAGTTAAGGATGCGGCAAACCATAAACCCTGCGATTAAGAAGGTAATACTTCGTGATCTCATTGTATGTGGAAGGGGAGTCTCTGTTCTCGGAGTGTACCGCCACGCCGTGGCGCGGGGCAGAGCGGAGGGTAAGATCTCGCGCTGCCTCATGAGTGGACTCATTGAGATTCGGAGGGGCTCCCTCAATCATCCCAAGGTGAGTAGGAAACCAACATAAGTAGTGTTGAGAGATCTCACAGGTCTGCATAATACTAAAAGCAACCTTAGCCACCGAGCCCTTCTCAAAGGCCCTAACGGCCGACTTTGAATCACTGTATACAAAAGGCCTGCGCCTGTCAACCAGGGCGAGAGCAATAGCCGCTTGCTCCGCGACCTCTGGCCTATCAGTCCGAATGGTAGCAGCGTTAACGACACTGATCTCATTGCCCACGACAACTACGATAAACACCTTCCTCTCCTCGTTAAATGAAGCATCGACGAAGCCAACCTTCTGATTCTCATCACGAATGAGTCTCAGCAAACAAGCCCCCTGGGCCTTTCTTCTACCCACATTTCGCTCCGGATGCACGTTCCTGGGAACAGGCTTGACATGATACCGCTGACGGACCTTCTAGGGAATACCGACGTGAAGCTGCGAAATCTTCTCCTGAGGAACACCTAACTCTCTCAGAATCTGCCGACCGGCGCTAGTCGTGAGAGACGCACCATCTGCGTCCTCTCCTGAGCCTCAGCTATCTCATCCAAGGTATGAATTTCCAGCTGGAGAAGTCGGTCGTTGCTGGTGCACATCGGCACTCCCAACACTTTCTTGGTGGTCTTCCTAATATGTGTGTCAAGCTTCTCCTTTTCTGATGGTTTCCACTTGTGCATGGCCGCCACATGAGTAAAGTGACACAATACAAATGCGTGCATAAGCCTAATCAGACTATCCTCCTTCAATCCCGTCTGCCTGTTGGCCACCCTCTTCACTAGGCGTACCGCACTTTCTGTCTTGGCAATGATCTTCTGGATCGTCAGCGTGTTGGCGCCGTTCGACTCAATCAGCATCCCCAAAACCCTGATCTTATCTACCCTAGGAATGAGATCGCCATTTCTTGTGCGAAGCTGAATGCTCAGCTTGTCCACGGGGATCCATCCCCTTGGCTTGGGTCCCCTTCTAGTGGGACTGTACAGCAACAGCTCCGACTTGGAGGGGGAGCACCTTAATCCCGTCGGGTCCAAATAAGTCTCGACTACATCTACTGCCTCCTGCAGTACACACTCGATATAGCCCTCACTATTCCCGGGACACCATATGGCCGCGTCATCGGCATACATGGTGTGCTTAATCGCCTCAATCTCCAAGAGCTTCTTGGCCAAGCCGACCGTGGCCAGATTGAACAATGTGGGCGAGATGACGGCCCCCTGAGGAGTGCCCCTGTCAACAAGGTTTAACGTCTTTGACTCCAGCTCCGCAACCCTCAAGGTGGCCTTCCTGCATGACAGGAAGGACCTGAAATAGTCATGAAAGCGCGCGCCGAGGCCAAGATCCGAAATGGACTTTAGAATATAAGAGTGCCGAACGCTGTCAAAGGCCTTCTCCAGGTCGAGGCCTAGGATGGCCTTAACGCCCCTTCTATCTCCGTCAATGACCTGATGCTTGATGAGCTTCATTGCGTCTTGAGTCGACAGCCCGGCCCGAAAACCAATCATAGTGTGGGGGTAGACCTCGTTCTCCTCAAGGTACCTTGTAAGCCGATTAAGCGCCGCATGCTCGGCCACCTTGCGCACACAGGAAGTGAGCGAAATAGGCCTTAAGTTATCAATGCTCGGGGCTTTGCCAGCCTTGGGAATGAGCACCGTGAGAGCTGTCTTCCACTGCTCCGGAACCACACCATCTCTCCACATTTGTATTCCCTTTTCCCGAAGAGAAAACGGGGATAACTGATTTCACTGTAGGTGAGGCTTTATATGGAGGTCCTGTACGCTAGGATTAAGGAGCTGAACGAGATAAATGTGCGCTTTATAAAGGAGAAACAGTTCAAAAAGCATTCTCCACTGACACACACCTAAATTATTTCCAAGAGATTTGAGATGTTTTCTTTTTGAACAGAGTAGTTTTTCATCATTTAGAGTGCGAGGCCTTATTTACCTTTTCGCCTCATGAGTTTTCTGAGGTACAGTGGTTAAACACGGCCATTTTATTCCCAATGTGTGCAATCGCATGCCGTAGATTAGGCGCCGCTCCATTATTCCCGACGACAGCCGCCTTCTCGTTATTGCTGCCGCTGCCGAATTCACTTTCCTTGCAGTGCTTTTCAAAGCTTCCTTGAGCAGCTGCTTGGCTGGCTGTAGCAGGTGCGGTGCTTGATAGTTTTTAATCGGACGGTGAGGGTGCTTTTATTTGCTTTCTTGCTCGTCATTGTATTTTCCGAAAATATTGCCACCACATGCACTTTATACATGGAGATTAGCTGTAGTTTATTACTCTAAATATTTTGTAAAAGACCTTGGCGACCGCAGTCTTTGCAGTGCTTGTTTCATAATGAACCGATCACAGCCGTCGAAACTAGCAATTCGGCGGATGGTGTCGACCTCTTTGGACTCTTTATGAACATGCATGAGGCGCTTAAGTGACCCCTTGAACGAAGCTGTGAAATAATTACCTCAGGCATGTGGTCACACCCGACATCGTTGCAGAAACCGAGTGGTTAAGGTCTCCGTAGGTGGGAGTCGTGAGCTTCAGCGTCCGGAAGCAGATGTCGTAGAGTGCTTCGTTGTCGATGCAGTAGGTCTCGTCGGTGTTCTCCACAAGCTGATGCATTGACAAAGTAGCATTGTAGGGCTCGACGACAGTGTACGAAACCTAGAGGTAGCCGCAGGAAGAGAATGAGAACTTTGTGCATAACGACTAATCAAAATTCAAGGAAGACGCCTTATAAAGCAAGGTCGAAATGTCATGTTTGATTTGTTTCAAAGATGCTGAAATTGGGCCCTGCAGATAATGTCACACACCTTTGGAGAGGGCACTACACTGTAGGTGTTCATGATGCGATCGGGGTACTCTTCACGGATCTTCGAGATGAGCAGTGTGCCCATGCCAGATCCAGTACCACCGCCCAGGGAGGGGGTCAGCTGGAATCCCTGCAGGCAGTCGCAGGATTCCGCTTCCTTGCGCACAACGTCGAGCACCGAGTCCACCAGTTCAGCACCCTCGGTGTAGTGGCCCTTGGCCCAGTTGTTGCCAGCACCACTCTGTGGTGCTGGCAACAACTGGGCTCCCCATCAACTGGGCTCCCCATCAGGGGAGGTCTGAATATTGCTAAAATTGGTGCGGCCGCGGTGGCTGATGCAATCACGGCTGCGGCTTGCACAGACGAGGTGAAGCGAGAAGCGGACACGATCTGCCCCAACTATCAGCAGAATATTGTAATGGTCAGCACGCCGGAAGAAAATTCTATGAAGTACGTGAGGATCAAGGAGTTATGCATTGCTGGGGACACGCATGCAACTGCGGCATATCGTGCGGCGCCGCATGAAACGTGCAAGGGAATCATAAGAAACGTTCCTCTCAGCGAGGGACCCGAAGCGCTCAGTCGCAAGATTGTTAACCCGCGTAATCCTCTGGCCCTGGCGGCAAAACGCATCAAGGAGTCGGGTACGGTCATCATCGCTTTCGACGGGTACAAGGTGCCCAACTACGTTCGGTATGGTAACGCGCTGATTAGGTGCACGCTTTACCGCAAGCAGATTGATGTTTGTTATGCTCGCGGAAAGCTGGGGCACCGCGCTGACGTCTGCCCCTCGCCGGAAGAAGTGGTTTGCAGGGGCTGCGGTTCAACCAAGCCCGATGAGGCCCACCAGTGTACGCCCAAGTGTGAGCTGTGTGGGGGAGAACATATCACGGCTGCCCAGGAGTGCCAGCAGCGGTTCCGTACCCCATATGTGGTCCGGCGCTGCCGTTTTGAGCGGGCTATGACGGATATCAAGGCGGAGGATGAATAGAAGGGAGGCTTCAGATGCGCCGAAAGCCAGTTCCCAACGTTCGGGAAGACGCTGGAGGCTGGGCAAGGACAGGATCGTGGGTGTCGACGCTCAAGATCAAGGAGACCAGGAAGAGCGTCTCGCAGCCGCTCCGGTAGCCGGTCTGGGAGCATATCGGCGTCTAAGGTGCGCTTTGGAATGGACGGACAGTTGGGAACTGAGACTGCGCGGGGCCCCAATGGGACTGAGAGACAGGGTGTGCGCAAGAGTGGTGTGTTGCAGGGTCTACAAGGCAAGGACCCCGGTGAAGAGGCCAGTGGTACTACCTGGGCGGAGCGCGCAAGTGCTCGTGTGGAGATGTCTAGTTTGGTAAGGCCAGAGCATAGCAAGAATGAGGCGAGATTCAAGAGGCTAGAGCAGGAAAACGCAGAGTTGAGAGAACTGGTGAGGTCGCTTCAGGCAGAAATCTTGGCACTTAAGGGTGTGGCAGACCCTGCACCGGCGGAGAGGGCAATGCCTGAGCCCATAGAGAGCATGGATTTTGCTGATGTAGGTGAGGCTAGTGGCTCGCGCCCCTCAAAGAGGAATGCTTTGGCACATGAAGCGGAGCCCGCGTCGAGGAAGCTGAGATCTGAGGTGACGGAGATGTTGTCGAGTGTTGTGGATAGTGTCAAGCAGGTAAACGATGGTCTGGCGCAGCTGAATACGCGTCTCACAGAGTCGATCGGCTTGATCGATGGGAGGTTCAAGGAGCTGCAATGTAGAATAGAGGTGTTCGAAAACAAGTCCAGTCTGAGTGCCTCTCCCCTTCTTAGGTCGGGATCTCAGTCGGCTGGTTCCTCGACGGGGCAGTCTCAGGTTCAGCAAGATGCCTCCCAGCAACTGCTTCAACATGGCGCGACAAAATGAGACTTTTTGTGTGTGGCAATGGAACTGTAGGGGGTATGCTCGTAAACGGGCGCCTCTACAGGTATGCTCGTAAACGGGCGCCTCTACAGCAGTATATTCGCGCGTGTATGTGTAGGCCGCAGGCTATCTACTGCAGGAGACAATGACGGCAGAAGTTTCTCTGACGGGCTACCGAACCGTCTTCGGGGGATCCAAAGCTCGGGGGACCTGCATTCTATTGGATAGCAAACGGACGCACTTGGTCCATGATATTAAGATACATTTCAGTTCCCTGGAATATGTCATGATTGAGGTGATTCCTAACCGGGTGAATAAGAAAAGCGTGTTTATTCTAAACGTGTATAGTGCCCCGAGGAACAGGATGCAGAAATTCAAGCTGCTTCTGCAGAAGGCTTCTCAGCTTGCCGGGGACCATCCGCTGATCGTGGCCGGGGACTTTAATGCTCCGTATCACGTGTGGGGGTACAAGCATGACATAGTTAAAGGGAGAGACCTCTGGCAGAACGCTGCGGAGTTTGACCTTACCCTGGTCACTGACCCTGCCTTTCCGACACGTATAGGGACGTCGACGTGTAGGGATACTACCCCTGACCTCTGCTTCGTAAAGAACGCCTCCAAGCCTAGTTGGTGCAATCTTGCCGAAGGCCTAGATAGTGATCATTATATTAACCAAGTCGTTTTTGAGGTTGAGGGTAGACTCCCTAGGGCGTTAACGTTTATAGACTGGGATAAGTTTCGGATGATCCGGGAGGAGAGAGGAAGAAGTGGGAAGGAATTCGAAGGCCCGTACCGGCCGTCCCTGGAGGATTGGGTCACCCAGGTGAGGGAGGATGTAAATGGGGCTACGAAGGAGATCTCTACGGATTTGGAGGTGGATTGTGGTGATAGCAGGCTGGCCCATCTGATTGAAGCCAAGCGGTCTGTGCTGGCTAGGTGGAAGGGGCAGCGGCTTAATCGCAGGCTGCGTAAAAAGATTTCCGAGCTGAATAAGCTGATTGAGGAGCACTGTAAGCTTTTGTCTAGGCAACAGTGGAATGAGGTATGCAACTCAGTGGACGAGCAGGCACGCAACGGTAGGTCGTGGGGCTTGCTTAAGCATTTGCTGAACGACTCCAATACGAGAGTTAGTCAGGGGCACGTCCTTGCTAGAGCTGTACACGAAGCAGTGGGGTCTGCCTCGGAGGAGGAGCTGGTTGAGAGGCTGTCCAAAAAATACCTTCCTGTTGCGGACCCGGATGCTCTTCTGACAGAACATGCATACACGGGAGAGGACAACTTTTCCCTAGATGAGGCCTTTCCTGTGGAAGAGGTACGCACGGTTTTGCATAACCTTAACAGCAAATCGGCTCCCGGACCGGACGGCATTTCGAACAAGCTTTTGAAAAACCTGGATGATAGGTCGATCAAATACCTTACCGAGGAGGTTAACACTATGTGGAGAGATGGTGTGGTTCCGGAGCAGTGGAAGACAGCTCTCACGGTGCTCATTCCCAAGGCTGGCAAAGCCCCGAGCATTGATAACTTAAGGCCTATTTCGCTCACTTCCTGTGTGCGCAAGGTGGCCGAGCATGCGGCGCTTAATCGGCTTACAAGGTACCTTGAGGAGAACGAGGTCTACCCCCACACTATGATTGGTTTTCGGGCCGGGCTGTCGACTCAAGACGCAATGAAGCTCATCAAGCATCAGGTCATTGACGGAGATAGAAGGGGCGTTAAGGCCATCCTAGGCCTCGACCTGGAGAAGGCCTTTGACAGCGTTCGGCACTCTTATATTCTAAAGTCCATTTCGGATCTTGGCCTCGGCGCGCGCTTTCATGACTATTTCAGGTCCTTCCTGTCATGCAGGAAGGCCACCTTGAGGGTTGCGGAGCTGGAGTCAAAGACGTTAAACCTTGTTGACAGGGGCACTCCTCAGGGGGCCGTCATCTCGCCCACATTGTTCAATCTGGCCACGGTCGGCTTGGCCAAGAAGCTCTTGGAGATTGAGGCGATTAAGCACACCATGTATGCCGATGACGCGGCCATATGGTGTCCCGGGAATAGTGAGGGCTATATCGAGTGTGTACTGCAGGAGGCAGTAGATGTAGTCGAGACTTATTTGGACCCGACGGGATTAAGGTGCTCCCCCTCCAAGTCGGAGCTGTTGCTGTACAGTCCCACTAGAAGGGGACCCAAGCCAAGGGGATGGATCCCCGTGGACAAGCTGAGCATTCAGCTTCGCACAAGAAATGGCGATCTCATTCCTAGGGTAGATAAGATCAGGGTTTTGGGGATGCTGATTGAGTCGAACGGCGCCAACACGCTGACGATCCAGAAGATCATTGCCAAGACAGAAAGTGCGGTACGCCTAGTGAAGAGGGTGGCCAACAGGCAGACGGGATTGAAGGAGGATAGTCTGATTAGGCTTATGCACGCATTTGTATTGTGTCACTTTACTCATGTGGCGGCCATGCACAAGTGGAAACCATCAGAAAAGGAGAAGCTTGACACACATATTAGGAAGACCACCAAGAAAGTGTTGGGAGTGCCGATGTGCACCAGCAACGACCGACTTCTCCAGCTGGAAATTCATACCTTGGATGAGATAGCTGAGGCTCAGGAGAGGACGCAGATGGTGCGTCTCTCACGACTAGCGCCGGTCGGCAGATTCTGAGAGAGTTAGGTGTTCCTCAGGAGAAGATTTCGCAGCTTCACGTCGGTATTCCCTAGAAGGTCCGTCAGCGGTATCATGTCAAGCCTGTTCCCAGGAACGTGCATCCGGAGCGAAATGTGGGTAGAAGAAAGGCCCAGGGGGCTTGTTTGCTGAGACTCATTCGTGATGAGAATCAGAAGGTTGGCTTCGTCGATGCTTCATTTAACGAGGAGAGGAAGGTGTTTATCGTAGTTGTCGTGGGCAATGAGATCAGTGTCGTTAACGCTGCTACCATTCGGACTGATAGGCCAGAGGTCGCGGAGCAAGCGGCTATTGCTCTCGCCCTGGTTGACAGGCGCAGGCCTTTTGTATACAGTGATTCAAAGTCGGCCGTTAGGGCCTTTGAGAAGGGCTCGGTGGCTAAGGTTGCTTTTAGTATTATGCAGACCTGTGAGATCTCTCAACACTACTTATGTTGGTTTCCTACTCACCTTGGGATGATTGAGGGAGCCCCTCCGAATCTCAATGAGTCCACTCATGAGGCAGCGCGAGATCTTACCCTCCGCTCTGCCCCGCGCCACGGCGTGGCGGTACACTCCGAGAACAGAGACTCCCCTTCCACATACAATGAGATCACGAAGTATTACCTTCTTAATCGCAGGGTTTATGGTTTGCCGCATCCTTAACTAGACAGGGCTCAGGCACTTACATTACGCTTACTACAGACTGGTACTTATCCTTGCCCACGGAGGTTGAACATGTTTTATCCTGAGACGTATGCGGAGCCTTATTGCCAGGATTGTGGTGATTTAGCCACGCTCGAACACATGCTCTAGTCTTGCGCAAGAATTGAAGACTCGGCGATTAACATTTTACACATTTTACCCCGTTGCTAAACGCAGTGAAATGACGGATCTTTCAAGGACTTTGTAAGTATGCTTTCTCGTTGATATTATTAGCTTACCTAATTTTTATCAAGCATTATCTTTTTATCTGTGTTATTAAGTTATATTTCGTCGGGCTTAACGCGGCCCATTATCAAAAGCCACTTTAATCGCCGATGCACTTCAGCTGCAGAACTTCCAAATGGCAGTTCGTAAAACGCTTTTGCCGTTTTCAATGCGGTTGCTACAGTTTGACGCACTGCACGCAGTCATAGCTGACGCGGCGTGGCTCACTGCCACAGCAGAACCCCTAGCCTGACGCCACAGGTGTGCACGGGAAATGTGTGAAATGTAGCCGACAGCGTGGGCTCTTGTGAGGCGTCGAGCTGACGAAGGGTCGCTCGGCACTGCGCCTGTGATATCAGCTTCCCGCTGAAAGTTGAACACCTAACGTGACGAAAATCATGTGACCGCCTCTCGGCGAATGGCGTTCGGAGCGGCGAGGGAAAACAGACGCGTAACTCTGCTCCCTGCGGGAGCATATTTAGGAACACTACTCCGCTCTACTACGCTCATTCGGACGTTTTAGACGCTGCGCTAAAACTCCTAATTATGGAGTACGCAGTAGAAGTAGGCAGTAGGGTGATTGGACAGGACACCGGAAAGCTATCTCAGGGGACGAAAGATCTGATTAAGAAACTTCAAAGCATAAAAGCCTATAATCCCACCGACAGAATATAAATGATAGAGCTATCAAAGCTTATAAATAAGCGGAAGTTAACCGACGCAACCAAATTTAATATGGAGAGACTAGAGCTTGCTCTACAGAACGGAGGTAGCCTAAAAGCGATGGAGAGGAAACTTGGTATAGGTAAACACCAAATGTATGCGTTCAGAGACAAAGAGGACAATGTCATTAGCAATATGGATTAGATAGTTAAAGTAACCGAAGAGTTCTACACAAATCTGTACAGTAGCCAATGTAATAAGGAGGTTGATGAGAGAAGCAGTATCGTACAGCAATGGGACGTCCCACCAGTAACGAAAGAGGCAGTAAAGAAAAGCCTTAGGACTTGGGAGAAAAGTAAAGGGGAAAGCAGCTGGTGATGATGAGGTAACAGCAGGTCTCTTGAAAAACCGTGGGGAGTTTGTGCTATAAAAACTAGCCACCCTGTATACGCAATGCCTTATGACCTCGAGCGTACCGGAAGCCTAGAAGAACGCTAACATCATCTTACTCCATAAGCACGGGGACTTGAAGGACGTGCAAAATTAAAGACCG
The DNA here is from genome assembly GCF_052857255.1 of Amblyomma americanum. Taxonomy (NCBI): domain Eukaryota; kingdom Metazoa; phylum Arthropoda; class Arachnida; order Ixodida; family Ixodidae; genus Amblyomma; species Amblyomma americanum. Next base: position 120,353,269 of record NC_135497.1, on the reverse strand, counting down.
ATCAGCTTACTCTCCGTTGCCTACAAAGTGTTTACTAACCTAATCGCTAATAGAGTCCGAGCAACCTTATATTTCAATCAACCAAATGATCAGGCATGCTTTCATAAAGGCTAATCGACAATACACCATATTCACACCATCAAACGTGATAAGAAACGCGCAGAATATAACCAACCCCTACATATAGCCTTCATAGATAACATGAAAGCACTTGACTCAGTAGAAACCTCAGCAGTCATACAGGCATTACGGAATCAAGATGTAGATGAGCCTTATCTGAAAATACTGGAAGATATCTATAAAAGCTGCACAACCACCATAATCTTCCATTAAGTCATTAATAAAATTTCGATAAGGAAAGGCGTCAGGCAGGGAGACACAGTCGCGTCAATGCCATTCAACTCCTGTTTACAAGAGGTATTCAGAGGCATGGATTAGGAACAGTTGGGGATAAGAGGTAATGTGGATGCCTTAGTAATCTGCAATTCGCTGATGACCTTGCCTTGCTCAGTCACTCGGGGGATTAATTGCAAAGCGTAGACAATGACTTCAACCAGCAGAGTGCCCCTAGACGGGTGGTCTAAAAAATTAATATTGAGGAAACTAAAGTGATGTTCAACAATCTCGCAAGTGAACAGCAACTTATAATTGGTACCGAGGCGCTGAAAGCGGATAGGGAATACGTCTACCTAACCTGCCCCGATGGCTCAATGTTTAAGGCGCTCGCCTACTGAGCCGGAGTACTCGGGTGCGAACCCGACCGCGGCGACCGCGTTTCGCTGGAGGCGAAACACAAAAGGCGCCCATGAGCTGTCCAATGTCAGTGCACGATAAAAATCCCCAGGGCATCTAAATTAACCGGAGACCTCCACCATGGTACCTTTTTTCTTTCTTTCTTCCTTCACTCTCTCCTCTACCCCTTCCCATACGGCGCGGTTCGGGTGTCCACCGAGATAAATGAGACATTTACTAAGTCATTTCCTTTCCTCAAAAAACCAATTTTAATTTCATTACTTAGGGCAGGTAGTGATCGCAGATCAAGATCACGAGAGGGAAATAACTAGAAGAATAAGAATAGAGCGGAGCGCATTTGGCCGGTTCTCTCAGATCATGAATGACAGTTTACCAATATATCCCTCAAGATGAAAGTATACGACACCTGTATCTTACCGTTACTCAGCTGCGGGGCTGAAACGAGGAGGCTAACGAAAAGGGTTCAGCTTAAGTTAAGGACAACGCAGCGAGCTATGGAAAGTAAAATGACAGGTGTAACGTTAAGGGACAGGAAGAGGGCAGAGGAGGTCGAGAACAAGCGCGGGTTAAAGACATCCTAGTTGAAATCGAGAGGAAATGGGCACGTAATGCGAAGACAAGATAACCGCTGGTCCTTAAGGTTAACGTAGTGGATACCAAGCGAAGACAAGCGTAGCAGGGGGCGGCAGAAAGGCATAGGTTCGCGGATGAGGCAAAGAAGTTTGTGGAGATACGGTGGTCGCCGCTGGCACAGGACAGGGCTAATTGTAGAGGTATGGGAGAGTCCTTCGTCCGGAAGTGGACGTAGTCAAGCTTATAATTATGATGATGACTGTGACGTTTGTGAAAGCCACCTATATACCGTCTCAAACGTGAGCTTACCACTTTATTGTGGAAGGAGGACCGAGCAGAAGTCGGCCTCGCGGCTCTGCCTGTGGTGAGGAACGTGCTGCTAAGTGTGTCGGGAGGCTGCCTCACCATACCTCGGCTTCTTTGGCATCGGGTTGGACGTGGGCTCTTGACAACAACCACGACGGGCTCTCGAGCAGTCGTCGTGAACGACCGCGCTGGCGGAAGGGTGGCTGGGAGGGTCGGCTCGCGTGTTGGAGGGGAGAGGGGGGGGGGGGGGGACGACAAAGGCGACGTTTAATACGTGCTCCTTCCTTTGACCTTGTTCCTTTTCGCGCTGTTGAAAGCGAGCACATCATCTTCCCGTATTCATGCGGCGGCCTCAGTTCGCCTACTGTGCGCAAGCAAGCATAGTGTAAATGGCATGCGAGATCTTACGTCACGCTGGAAGATTTAGTTTTAAAGATTTCCCCCTATACTCGCTTTCAATTAAGTGCAAGCGCTGGAGCACGGAGTTGGCTTTAGTGAGGGATGTCAGGGGCGGATTTATGGGTCACTCTTGGAAAGGGCGGTTGGGGAGTCTCATTTGAACCATGTATTCTAGGCCTTCTTTGGTAGAAAAAAAATGTAGGTCAGCCTCGTTTTTCTTCTGTAAAATTTCTCGCTTGGGGGGGGGGGGGGAGGCAACCGCTTCCTTACCCCCTATAAAGTTTATAAATCCGTTCCTGAATTGGGTAGCATTTGTGCACGCGCCGATTGTTTGGAGCCCCAAACACGAAGATGACGTCTGCGTGAAGACAGCTAACCCATATTTCTTGCTACATCACCTTAGCTGAAACTGCACTTGTCATTGGATCGTCGTCGTCGTGGATGTAATCCGCTTTGGTTAACGACGGGACGACCTCATAGGTGCAATGCGAAGTAATAGAAGTAGTTTGAAAGCATTTGTTCACATGCAGTCGTATAGCCCGTAACCCATCGACAGCACCGCCATCGTATAAAAATTACAACCCGGATCAGTGTTGGTCTATGGCGAAAAAGCGACGCCGCTCATACTAGCTCCCGAAACGGCGACATTTGAGGCACAGCAGCGCGTTTTCAGTGTTGTTCAGTTGCAGCCACGCTTTAATGTTCAGTTACCTCGCGTTATCAGAAAAGTAGAACTACGCTAGCACCCTGCTTTTACGTCTTTATACAGCATAAAGAGGGGTAAAAGAGATGATGAAAATATTTTAGAAAAAATTTCATCAAAATGATTTGGACCTGGGGAACAGTACGCAGCAGCTCCAAACTACATTTATTACGTGTTGAGGCTTTGTATTGAGTCATATCCCACGACTTCCACTACTCCTGGCAACAAAGGCGCCGAGCTTTCAATCTGGGGGGGGGGGGGGAGGGCGGGGGGGCGGCCCAGTTAGCACCCTCTTCCTTTTTCATTCGCCCCCCCCCACTCATTCGGTCATGCTACTTGGCAAGAGATATTTATTTATTGATTTTACTCTCAGGATACAGAGTACATTACAGAGGGGAACGGCAATTCACAGTAATATAGAAGATAAAGAAGAAGGGTCAGGGGGCCAAGTACTGATCCTTGAGTAACCGAAGAACCAAGTGGCACAGTAGAGGATTCAGCGCCATTTATGCTGCCAAATTCAACACTAGAAGAAGGAAATCCATGGATTAAGTTAAGAACTGCAGGGTCAATGTTCAGCACACTTAGGTTACGTAATAGCAGCAAAGTTGTAGGCGTTACCGAAAAAAAGGAACTAAATACGCTACTCGTTACGCTAAAAAAAATGCGTCACTGCCCTACGTTAGTTTCAAAAAAGGTAACGCGTTACCGGTACCGAAAAAAGTACCGCACGTTACTTTGGCGTTACTCCATGGCCATAAATTTTTTTCAGTCCGTCTTCGCTGCAAGAACTCACGATAACAATTTTATGAAGCTCATATTTCACATAAAACTTCTAGCCCAAACAACTATTTTACCCGAAATCATGATTTAACGAGAATACATGTGATGGCTTCTAACCCTGTGGCACATGGTGAAGCCATTTTCTGAATGTGACATTAAACACAAAATGGCACTTCATTATCAATTCTAACTTCACGAATAAAACATCGCTGATGTCTAGCCACATTTACAGTAATTCCGAAAAATGTGATGTTCCAAAATGCTCGGCATGCTTCCACTCTTTAGAGAGGTGTGTGTGAGTTGTTTGGGAAGGGGAGTTAGGTGAAGGCAAGTGTGTGAATGCGTGTTTGTGCACGTGTTTCGTGCTTTGTGGGCATTCAGTTTTTATCTTTCAATTGGGTGCGTCGTCAAGCGCAGGTGTTTTCTGGCACTGCATGCGAGCCGCAACAAGGGTCGTCGAGAGCACCACTACATTTTTTTTTTATTTGCAACATCACTTTAGGTGCTCTGCGCTTTTTTTTCTAAAAAAGGGGGCGGAGGGAGGGGGTGGAATAAAAAGTAACTAGTAACGTGACACCTCACGCTACCGATAAATGTTAACGTAAGTACGTTACCCGTTACAATTCCGAAATTGTAACGAGTACGTTACTAAGTTACCGTTAATTGTAACGTGTTACCGCCAACACTGAATAGCAGTGAGTTATTAGCTTTATCGAATGTTTTAGCAAAGTCTAGAAATATATAGACAGTTGAAAAAGCGGACTCCAAATAGAAGTGCAAGTCTTTAGTGAAGGAAAGTAGTTGAATGCCACAAGAGAATAACTTTCAGAAGCCACGCTCTGTTAGAAGAAATTGTTGAAGAACATTCGCAAAACAGATCATAGCGTAATTGAAGTAGCCCAGATTTTCGACCAATAATCTAGGACACCATGCAAACATGAGCAAAACGCATCGGCAAAAAATAAGACTAAAACGGGATACTTGTGAAAAAAGTTAATCAGATCACGAAACAAAAATGGAGACAGTGAGTGGCGAAAAAAAATCGCTTATTTGCACAGTGTCGACGGGAAGGTGGTTCCAGTCATTTACCGTGCGTGGCATGATCGAATAAAAAAAGTGTTTGTGTGGCAGTGACACGTTAACTTTGTGTTGGTGATCAACAAGTGACGAACGATACGTTGGCGCTGCTGATATAAAGTGGCTGACGGGACGAGTTTGTTTATTTTACTTTGCTGCGCGTTTTTTTTTCGCTCCAGTGTACTTCGCTGTTTCTGTCGTGAAGCGTGCGCCTGGAAACAGCGACATCGCTCTCGGCGACTTCCCGTCGCCCGTGTGAATGTGCAAGTCCGTAGCAGAAGATATGCTGCCCCCTGACCCCATCACCCAGTCTTCGAGGGGGGGGGGGGTAGTCCCGAGCTCTCCAGCCCCCACCCCCCACCCCAGTCGGCGCCTACGCCTATGCCTGCCAAGGTTCCACTGAACTGTTTCGACGCATGGGCCATGGCGAAGCGAGCGAGCGTCGGTAGCTTCTCCATTGAAGCCGCCCTAAAAAAAAATTCACCGGCGGCCAACGCCCCGCGGCGCTAATGCCAGTCCAGGTCTCGAGTACTCGTGTTAAGCTGCGGACGGCGGTGCATTCACTTTGTTTCGTGCGTCCTTGTACTTGACATTTGTACAAGACCAATACTAAATCTGCTTCAACTTGGCACAATGTACAGACTGTTTCGCACTTAGAGGAAACACGGAAGGGCGTTGCCGCGGAGCGGTGCGTCCGTCGTGGCTGCACTGGCAGGCAACTTGGCAGACGACGCGAAGAACCACTCCCAGGCACCCCTGCGCCTGCGCCATTTTGCTTCGATGCGCGTTCGCAACAGACGCCTTCCCGTGTTCCCTCCAAGTGCGAAGCAACAGTTACTTCGGGACGGTATACCCACTGATGACAGCGTTTATTCCTCTAAGAGATGCTGTGGCCTCAGGAGCGCGGGAATTAAGTGCGCCTTTGTCCGTTGACTTTGGAAGGCGCTGTATAGTTGCCTTGAGGTCGGCGATTATCACCATTAATTTCATGTATTTGACATTGAAAGCATATCATTTCCGCATGGGTGGATGAGGTTAGGCTGCTAATAAAAATTCTGGCGTCACTTGCAAAGATGTCGAGATATACACTCAAGTGGTTGGGATAGGTCATATATCTAAATATTGTACTTCACGTTAAAGAAACCCACGTGGCCGAAATTCCAGGGGCATTCCACTACGGCGTCCCTCATAGCCTGAGTCGCTTTAGGACGGTAAACCCCATAAACTCAAGAACGGTTTTCTGGCGGGCTAGCTGGTGCTTCTCGTTCATGATTAAACTGCGCGAAAGAAACAGGGACAAAGACAAGAAAACACGTACACACGCAGAGCCCAGTGCGCTCTGTGTGTGTACGTGTTTTCTTGCCTTTTGTCCCTGTTTCTTTCGCGCAGTTTAATCAGAAACCCCATAAACCAAACCAAATATTGTAGTGCGCAGCGCTTTGCAGCCAGGACCGCCAGGGCCTGTTTATGTCGTATAAGAGGCATATGTATCAGAGGCATTGATGTCGCAGGCGTGGAATTTCTAGTACAGTAAGTCAGAGCCGTGCGATGAGTGCGAGCACGCTGTCTTTCAGCGTGACGTGTCGATTGTTTCCCTGCAGTTGACCGACGTTCTCCAACGGTCGTCGACGGGGAAGATTTGGCGACATTTATGGTTGGCGGCCATAGTGCAAGCGGTCTTTACGAGCGGGGGAAATTGCTTGCCCTTCGTGCACCGATGTCTTTGGGTACACAGCGATGACGGTAGGCTTGTCAAAGCTGTACTTTAATTAATCAGATGGTTTCGCGTGCATCCTTCTTTAACGCTGAAAATTGGCCTTCGCGGAATCATGCCAGCGCAGCAGCACGCCTGCTTCACCCGCGGTTACCACGTTTCGCGCCACGTGTTCCCAGTGAGTGCTTCTTTTGCAGCTGCAACGGAGGACGGTCGTAAGGCGACATTCTGGAGTGGCGGCCGGCGTGTCGGTACGCGGCCTGGACCGACGTCACTGCAGCCGCCACGTTGGCGAACCAGGAGCACTGCGATAGCAGCGAAAGCCTGCACGTGTCTAGGCCGTGGAAAGCGTGCGTCGGGCCCACTCTGCGGTCCGCGTGTGCCTCGGCTCAGGCGATATTCTCTTTGGGGTGGCGGGCACGCAAGCTTTCGGTGACAACTCGTGTCATTTACTTCGCGACATGGCTGCAGAGGGACAAGGAATACGGAGCGCCAGCTCACGACTCTTTATTAGTGTGTTAATGGTTTAGTGGGGCCATTCACAGAGATACGGCCTGGAAGGCAGCTTCCTGAGGCAGCGCCTGATTTCTTCGCAGCCAGGAGGAGCCCAGTGCTGGAAGAGAAAGGCAAGGAAATGTGTCTATGAGAAATACGCACGACAGCACAGAAAGAGAGACAACATCGCGCTGCATTGTTGTGTAAACCTGCCCACAAATCCCGACAGCCATAGAGACGTGTGCGCCAGTGTGCCCTTTCATGCACCGTTTCTTTCCTCCATGCAGCGCCTCGGTCCACGCGCGACGTGCGCACTGTGCATATACCGGACACGCGTTAACCCATTGATAGCCTTTCGCCACATCTTGCTGCTAACCCAAGTTCCTTTCCACTTTTCAAATTCACGTTTAGTATCCTTGGACCCAGATATGAAGCTGCGGCTTCCATCCGGCCTACCGCGTCGTAAAGAAACTTCGCTGTGTCGCCTGTGGCTTGGTGTAGCTTTCTCCAAGCATTACTCCTTCTTAATCGGTATGGCTGATAGCCCTGCATGTGCCGATGCGGGTATCACGAGACTATATCCCACATTCCTTGAGACTGCCCTGCCTACAGCGCCGAAAGGCATTCTCTCTGCCGTGCGCTGGAGCGTCTAGACCTGCGCCCGCTGACTGCAACGAAGATTCTCGGCCACCGACCGATCGTCGGCGGTGAAGACCTCCAATGCACTGCTCCACTTCTTGAGAACTTCTGGCCTGTACGATAGGCGGTGACTTTACCGAACGCTGTGACTTTGCATTTTCCTGGTACTCTCTTTTCTCCTCCATCTTTTTATCCCTCACCCCTTTCCCCCCGTGCAGGGTAGCAAACCGGCTATTGTTCCGGTTAACCTCCCTGCCTTTCTTCCTCCTCCTCCTTGATCTACTTCCAGCCTTCACAACCTCGTCCTCTACCACGGCCGTAAACGTTTTCTTTATTTGTTTCGTCGGTACGAATTCTGGAGATCGACACATTCGTTTCAAATCGCTGAAATACATGTACTCAACCGAACAATCACTAGGCATAGATCCATTAGATTTTTCTTCTTATTTTTTTGTCTGTAAGGGCATATTTACGCGATATAATGAGTAGAACTCAAAGAGGAAATAATTAGCATTACTGTATGCCCCATAGGAACTAGTGCACGACACGACAGGTATGACAGGCTTTGAACGGGGCGAGTCCCAGACGGCAAATGAGTGTCATAAGAACACAGCTTGGCCAAAGCTGAACTTCAGGCTCTTCTGAAAACAGGAACGTACAGCGCGGGCTTTCTTATAAGCAGCCACAGAACAGCCGTTGTTGCACACGCGGTTATATTCACCTGAGTGCAACCACGGGGCTACAAGACTGAGAATTTTTGCAATTTGCCCTTATACCGATACCGCTGCATTCGAGTGAATGTTAATGTTAAACATTTCCTTGTTTCGCTTGCCAGGTCTATCTGTTCACAACACGTGTTTGAAAGTAAGATCGTGCTGCCGACACCTCTAACAACTGAGTCCTATATTAACACGTAAGACACATGATGTAATTCGTGCACGGACTAGCCAATAGTATGGCCTCAGATTTTAGCCACCGCATTGGACATTTAGTACGTCGCTGATATGAGCGATTTTTTTTAAAGTGAAAGCATGACTTGTCCCATTACGAGAAAAACCGGCGGCGTGTGTTAGTGTATTAATTTGCTCGCATATGGTACGTAATATCCCAGCGATGGGAAGAAAAATAGGGTGACGTCATCAAGTCGCCGTATGACGCACACAGCAATCCGAGCAGCGCCATTTCAGACAATCATAGGCATGTCGTTCGTCTACATATACTCCCCACTGGCCGATCTCAATGTGGCGCCAATTTTCCCATCTTCATTTGTACCAATATTGTGACGCACGCAGCATCGTTCCGGTTGGTGTCATACGATTTCTCGTTGCCTTCCGAGACTTTTTACCTCATCCCTTAAAGGGGCTGTGAAGGGGGCTCTAATAAAGTTGCGGCATGCCTGGGATATTGATGCACACCGCTTCACGAATAGTGTCCAGCAAGGATTTTTTAAATGCTCTTTGTAGAAGCCGAGTTATCTGTAGTTAAAATTGTAATTTCAGCCTCTTCACGCCTTTCCCTCTCCTCTCATCACTTTTTGCACGGTGGAAGGTAAGCGCTCCCTCGCCGACCCCCCCCCCCCCCCCCCCCTGGGAGCGGATCTTCCCGACCCGTCGGAGATAGGCGGCTTATTGGCCGCGGCCACGGTAGCTGCCTGACGTCTGAAAGAATCTAACCAGTGGCCACCTCTCACCTTGTCTACGCAGATGCGGGGGACGGAGGAGGGTGCGAGCATGAAAAAGTCGCCGGGAAAGGCTCGCCAACTTTGACGCGTGATATTGGGTGGTCTGCTGTGTTGAGTTAATGTGCTCTCCTCGGAAGGCGTTCCAGAGCCCTTTTAAGGCGCGGTTGAGGTGTGCACCGAGATGTGAGACAGTTACTGCGCCATTTCATTGCCTCAAAAACCAATTTTCGTATCAAACCTATGATGCAACCGTTCATCGTACAGCGTTCCGGGTGGTGTCATCCCGGCTAGTTTTGTGGTGCGGATGGTTGAGCCACAAAGCAGAAGAAAGGAAGCAGCGTCGCGGTCAGACAGGGACTAAAGCGATGGGCAGAGGCCGTGGAGAAGTCGGCGGCGGATCGACGTACTGAACGGAACATGTGTTTGCCTTTCTTGTTCCTCCTCCATTCTTCGACGCCACAGATCCTCTCCCATCCCCTTGCGCTTTTCACCTCAGTAACTGCACGCCCGTCGTGCAACTAATGCCAAAATCGACTCCCACCTGACAGCCGCCACCGTCCTTTGCAAGCACAAGGTACTCCATGGGAACGAACCGTGGCGCTTGTGTTTTAGCTTCGCTACGCGCAAGCGAGCCGGCGAAACTCTGCTTGGAAAGCGAAGACAAGATAAATAGAAGCGTACAATGGTCTCCTGGATCTCGCAAAGCGCTTTCGATCATTCATCTGGCATATAGCTAACTAAAATGGTCATTTCAAACATAGAGAGGAAAACGGTCATTTCTTTGTCGACGACGGTGACCAGAATAATTAATACTTGTTCAGAAGCAAGTCGAAGCACCACCAACAGCTATACAGTTAGCGAATACTGATACAGTATCTCACACACAATATTTTTATCGTTCATTTCTGTGCTTCAATATAGCCTATATACTCACCATGACAGCGGCGTCGCCCCAATCCAGTTGCAGTTTGCCCGGAACTAGCACTGCCTTGTGCTCGTGGTAAATGCTGAGGATAGACGCCCTGTTTTTCCTATACTCTTCGCTTTTCGGGCTGCAGGACGAAAAAAGCAAAAGAAAAAGCGCGCTGCTCCTTACTGGATATGGCAGCTTACAACAATAAAGGCGAAAATAAACTCGACTGTTTGTTAAGTGCAGCGACTCTCCCGAAGAGGTCCCTCTAAAGAAGCGTGAAAACAATGGCGCTCTATATTTTTCCGGATAACTCAGACTTTGTTTACGAGGTTTTGTGTCTCATAACGGGTTCTTTTCTCGGTCTATTGTTTTGTTTCTCCCACTGGTGCATCTACACCGCCAGTGACGCCAGGGCTGACAGGTAGCAATCAATGCCAGTCTCTGGCGTCCCGATATCAAAGGCAGGGCTGACCAAAAGAATCCTAGCACAATGCGTCCCTCCCGGGCCGTATACTCAGCAAGAGTTGCTCCGTGCTTGCAGAGAGAAAAGCGCCGACCGCTCACGAACCGTACACGAGAAAAGCTTTGTGACCCTCGCCCTAAATGCCTCGGCGCAGGCGAGAGAACGAGCCCAGTACATATACGCACTTGATGGGGTACTCCTCGCCAGGGTTGCGTCCCAAGTGGAAGAAGACCGGTAACGCCGTGTGGTTCTGCTGTTCGTGCGACGTCACCTTGTCGACGACCACGCCGGGGCAGAAGTCGATGCCCTGAGCGCAACGAATGCGGTTGTCGCAGTGACTCCTCACGCAACAACACAGGGAACCACCACAGTGAACCACAGCTGCGCACTGAGGCCCTAGCCAGGGATATTTATAGGAAAACTAAGTCGAACACCATTTTACGCACTAAAAAGTCAAACAAATGCATTGTTCAAGTGGAATCCACTCCAAACAAAAGTGGCATATATCCGCCTTGGCACTGTATACCATTGACCCTATACTCGGGAGGATATACGCTACCGAGGGCTCTGTGGGACACCCCTTATATCCGGGTGCTGCTCAAAACCGGATATTTACTTCCGTGGCATATCTCTTTGATCTGCAGTAAAGGCTGTAGCTGTAGCACTGCACGAGGCATATTTTTAGAGCTCAGATTGTATACTATTGTCGCCATAGGTTATTGTGCTTGGTCGCTTCAAGGCCAGCGCCTGGCGGTGACTGAATATTGGCGGTATATTGACGCGCGATGACCGCTGACTGCGTGCAACCCACGAGCTTCGCAGAGCCTGCTCCTGCACTTTCCGCCGCGTTAACAGTGTCCAAGGAGGAACGCAGCAAGAGTGAAGAATCCGCCAGCGAAGGGCCTAAAGATAGGGTCTGGTTGGAGTGCATACACGCCTGACTATGCTGACGCAAATTTGCGTTTGTAGGCAGCAAATAAAATGCCAGCAGGAGGAAATGAGACAGAAGAGCACATGGGATTCATTATGCTCGTACCAAAGGCGCAGCAGAGGCGGGGGGGGGGGGGGGGGGTCTTCGTGGGTTCAGCACCCAACAAAAGTTTCCGCTTTTCCGCTTGTTCGTAGCTTTCTTTCTTTCGGGCGCTTGCTATTTCTTCCATTCCTCGCCGCCTCGAGACATGCGGAACTATCGAGAGCTAACTCAAACGCTGCCAAAAAGAGCCAGGATTAAAATCCGAACATACTATATATAAAGGTGCAAAGCTTTAGATATTAGAAATTGTATCTGCTTTTTCCGGCAGCAATCGGATTAATGTGTCCTATATGCTCTTTAACGACCCCAGACGAGGGGAGAATTATCAACTATTGCCTTCGTCGAACACAGAAGTAAAATTATCGTCACACACTGCGTCGCTCTCAACCTCCAACAATCCTGGGCAATAAAGACTTGGTTATACCTCTTCGTACCCGCCAGGATACACGATCGGAGTGGTACTGAAAAAAAAACAAAAAAAAATCTCCCGCTTTGCGTGCTTGACCACCTACATCAAAACAAATGCTAGGGAAGTCCCCGAGGCCAGCGACGGCCTTCACCAGGCCGCTCTTGAGCACAGGCCAGTACACTTATCAGCAACGAAGCTTCAGAAATTTATTTTTCTTGCATGATATAAGATGGTATGAGCGACAGAGTTGAGTTTGATTGTTTCGCGCAGCTGGTGCACTCGCTACCAACTAATATACAACCATGATAAATGACCTAAATTGCTGAAATCAACACTGACAGAAGAAAATATATATGTTGATTTGCCGAGTATGGAAGAAGCCTGAGGGCAGGAAATTTGGGAGCTGGATCTGTCATTGCAATTCAGTTCTTTTCTGTTGAGTAAAACTAGTTCAGACACCACATGGTGCATAAGTTCTGAAACACAAAAAGGTAGGCACAAAAAAAAGTGATGGTCGATTTGCGTAGTTAGGCCAAATGCGAATTAGGTGCGCTGGCAGTTGTGTTTTCACTTCGGTTCCGGCATTCAGATCCAGTGTCCATGGATGGCAGTTGTTCGGATAGCGATAATGGGTTAATGCGCATATATGCGGAATTGGTCATTCTCTGCATTCATTGACCCCTGGGAGTCTTCCTACCACTCCCGTTGCAGTGGTGCAGCGGTCAAGTTAATATGCGCCACTGCATTTCTATGGCAGGCGCTGCCATCTGTGTGACTTGCGTTGCTTGGGTTGAGTTGCGATCCAGGTTGCCCTTCCCGAGCAGCCTGATTAATTGATTATTAATTGAGCTGCCGCCTAACACGGCGGGCAGGCTTCTCACCGGCCACAAAACAGGCTCCAGACAAACACACAACGGATAAACGGGGGGAATGACCACTATAAGTGCTAGCGCCCTAAGTATTAGCAGGCAGTTTAGCACGGCTAAGCGCGGAATATCGTTCAGTACCACTAGTTACGGTGGACACTGTGACGACCCCCCATAATGCGCAGGTCCACACGGGATGGAGAGGTAAAGAGACACCGTATGGCTCAGTTTAAACAAACAGATATATTCAATAATTATACATGATTATGATTATACATCAGAGGCTGGGGTGTCCGAGCTTAAGTGCCGACGACTTCATGGGGACGATGGAGGGGCTCCGGAGTTGAGCTCGAACGGTTGCTGGCAGAAGCTGCACGCCGTCGGGCTTCGGCGCTGAAGGCCCCCTTGGCGAACGATGTCGTCCTGAGCGTTGATTTTTCCGTATCCCTTGTCGATATTTATATCCTTCTTATTCCCCACATTCCCTAGGTTGAGGACGCCCACGCCGGAGTGGGAGGGGCCTAGGGCTTTCACTTGGGCGCACAAACACACCACCGCACTTATGGTCTCGCCCCCGTCACGTGTTGAGTCCGAGAGAAAGAAGGTTGTCGTCGAGGTAGCGTCGGCTGTGGTAGACGTTCTCTGGCCTGCTGACGCTTCCCGCGGGTCACCGACCTCCGTTCTCCATCAAATGACACTCGCCACTCAAGGCCGGAACGCGAGGTCACTAAAAGGTCGGGAAAGTGGTCCCTTGTCCTAGGATGTGCTCGGGAGTGTTGGTGATGATGCCCGCCGTCTTGTCACGGGGCCAGGCCCGCCGATACGAGGCCCTTTGTCACCGGCACGGTCACGGCAATTGGGGAAGATAACGCCCGTCTCCCCGCGGCGGCAGCGGCGGCGTTCGACACGTGCCCTCGTGTGCTGCGGAATTGTAGGCAAACATTGCATACGGGAGCCACAAGTCCCAGTCCCGCTGGTCGCGCGAAACAAAATGCGACAGGAACCCGGCCACGGTTTGGTTCAGTCGCTCCACCGCGCCGTTGCAAGCCGGATGGTACGGTGTTGTCTGCTTCTTAGCGATCTTAAGCAGCTCGCCAACTCTCCTCATTAGCTGCGACACGAAGTTCGTTCCCCGATCTGTCAAGAGTTGCCTCGGGGGTGCATGTCGGAGCACGATCTGTTCGACAAATGCTCCTGCAACCGTTTCTGCCTTCTGATCTGGGAGTGCTACCACTTCCGCGTATTTTTAAAGGTGATCGACAAATACTAAAATGTACCTGTTTCCGGAAGTGGTCGTGGGCAATGGGCCCATTATGTCCATACCTGTCCGCTCGAAGGGAGCCGAAACCTCATGGAACGGCTGAATTGGAGCTGGTCTTCGTCCCTTGGGTGTTTTTCTTTCGAGACAGGAATGACACTTCGCACAGTAGTCTAACATCCTGTCGCATGCCACTCCAAAAGTACAAACGCTCCATACGCCTGCGTGTCTTCGCTACGCCAAAATGACCGGCGCATGGCGCATCATGAAACGCGCGAAGAACCCTTTCTGTCAACGACGGAGGTATGACGACTCTCTCCCAAGCGGTTTTCTCTGGTCTCCCTTTCCTGGTGGGCCTCGTGCGCCGACACAGGGTGCCGTCTTTGCCAATGAAATAACTTAGCTGTTCGGGGTGAGATGGTGCGCCCTCTAAGCTTTCGATTATTCGCTTCAGGTCAGGATCTTTGCACTGCTCTGTGCGTAATTCGGCGGGGTCGACTACGGGGACCAACTCATCTATAGCTACCACGGCAGCTGTGCGGCTGAGGGCATCAGCATTCAGATATGTCTTTCCTGACTTGTGCTCCACTTCAAAGCAGTATTCGTGCAGGTGTAGATTCCATCTAGCCAGTCGCGAGCTAGGGTCCCTGACACTCATCACCCATTTCAGAGGATGGCAGTCTGTGACTAGCTTGAATTTGCGGCCGTAAAGGTAGCATCTGAAGTGCTTTACTGCCCAGACAACGGCGAGGCACTCCCTTTCCGTAGCTCCGTACTTTTGCTCTGTGGGGCTCAGCTGTCGGCTAGCAAAAGCAACAGGATGTACTTTGCCCTCGATAACCTGAGATAACACGGCACCAACTGCGAACTTTGACGCATCTGTGGCCATAACGAAGGGCAAATTAAAATCCGGGTGGCGCAACAGCGGTGCACTCATTGGCTTCCTTGTCAGGGCCCCAAAAACATCCTCCGCGTTTTCGTCCCAGCGAAAGGCGACATTTTTGGCTGTTAAGGCGGTGAGCGGCTTAGCGAGCTTGGCGAACTCCTCTATGTGCCTTCGGTAGTAACCGATCAGGCCGAGAAACTGCCGGACCTGGCGGACGCTAGTCGGGGATGGAAAATCCGAGACACACCTTAGTTTCTCAGGGTCCGGTCGCACGCCGTCAGCTGAAACAACGTGCCCGAGGTATTTCACCTCGTTTTGAGGAATTGGCACTTAGAGGGCTTCAGCTTGAGCCCCGCTCCTCTTAGTCGCACCAAAACCTGCTCAAAATCGCACTGTCACTGTATATGATTGTCATCCATATACACGAAGCACAGCCGCCCCAGAAGACCTGCCAGGATAACATCAGCGGTTCTCTGCCGGACAGCAGGGCTGTTGGCCAGACAACCGGGCTGTTGGCCAGACCCATCGGCATTCTTTTCCATTCATAGTGCCCTGAGGGCGTGTTGAATGCCGTTTTCTCGGCATCTGCCGGATCCATTGCTATCTGCCAGAATCCCGCCGCCATGTCCACTACCGTGAAGTACCTGGCAGAGCCCAGCTGAGAAAGCGTCTCCTGTATATTGGGGATGGCGTATGGATCGATGCGAGTTACGGCATTTAGTTTGCGGTAGTCCACTACCAATCGATACGAGCCATCTGGCTTTTCCACCAATAGTGCTAGTGCTTCCCAGGCTGACTTTGAGTGTTCGACAATGCCGCGATCAATCAGGTCCTGCACCTGCCGCTCCATCTCCTCACGTTGGGAGTAAGGAATCCTGTACGCACGCTGGTAAACGGCCGATGAAGTGCCGGTTTCTATCCTGTGCTTTATAACGCCACAGCAGCCCAAATCCAGGTTGGACGCGGCGAATACCTCCGAGTAGTCGTTCAGCAAACCAGCCAGAGCCTCCCTCTCCCTGGATTTTACGTGAGAAAGATTGAACGACGCCTTTGGAGCAGCCGAAGGACTAGCATGCTCTACAGTTGCGAGTACCGTATCGGTGGGCTCACGTTTCTCTATCGCAGAGGTGAAGAAAGCCAATGTTTTGTTCTTGGGAAGGCTCAGTGACTACTGGCTACAGTTAACCACCCGTAGGGGCACTCTGTGGGCGTCATTAACTGTCACGAGGCACGCGGCTGCCTTCAGGCCATTGCTGAGAGAGTCGACCGGCTCAAGCACTCCCAC
Organism: Amblyomma americanum; assembly: GCF_052857255.1. Lineage (NCBI taxonomy): Eukaryota > Metazoa > Arthropoda > Arachnida > Ixodida > Ixodidae > Amblyomma > Amblyomma americanum. The sequence goes on along the minus strand of NC_135497.1, from coordinate 120,337,033 downwards.
GGCGCCGCTCTCTACATCTGAAGGCACACACGCGTACAAAATGTGCTCCGACCAAGGAAGGACGACCGCCTCATCGACCAGCCTGATGGCAACCCGCGAATATACCTTCTCCAATGATCCCACTGTTTGACGGGTGTCAATATCGGTAATGCGAATCTCAGCCCCTATCCTGTTCAAAAAAGGAACTTTTGAGCCGCCCGCATTAACCTCTTCCTCAGAGAATGAGACTACTACCTTCCCTTTTCTAAAAAAATCCTGCCCTAATATACCTGACACTCCCTTTGGCAGAGACACCGTGTCCGGGCATACGTAGCAGGGGTGCTCCAATGCAATTCCTCCGAGAGAGAAGTGTAACCGGTAGAGTCCACTTATGCCAAGAGGATCCCCCGTTATGCCTACAAATTTGGCTGCCATACCACCAGACGCTTCCAACACCTCGCGGTCCCCCTTCCTTCGAAGCGTGTTAAAACTGCTCTCCTTAAGCAATGTCACCTTTGACCCCGTATCTATCAACCATTTCATGCAACGACCATTTAACTTGCAACGCACAACAGGGCATGCCTCGTCGGCCACACAAACCACCACCACCTCATCACCCACTGCTCCCTCCCCACGCTCCTCAGGATGGGGAGGACTATCTAGTTTTTTGTCTCGGTATCGGGAGCCCCGCTGTAGGCTTGCTTAGGGCGTGTCTCACCTACTTCTCTTTGTGGCTCGCCACGGCGCACGTTTTGGCAGAACCTGGCGATGTGTCCGCGACCCTGGCAAGCGAAGCATACGATTTCTTCAAAATCTCGCATACCGCGCCTGTAGCTTTGTGGCGGTCTCCGGTTTCCAGCGAATGGGCGCTGTTGAGCGCGCGCTTCAACCTGGCGTTCCACCTGCTGAGATAGCAGCTGTTCTAAGCGATCTAACCGCTCTGTCAAGAGAGCAACCTCAGGGTTGAGCACCGCTCTCTCTATGACGCGTACTCTCGCTGCGGCTGTCATTAACGCCTCATTTCGTTCCTCATCCAATGCGGCCGCCACGGCTTGGTCGAAATTGCTCGGCTCGCGCGAGAGCACGAACCGGCGCACGGGGTCTTGCAAACCAGCCACGAACAAAGCGGTCATTTCCTCTTTAAGTAGATCCTCCGCGTATTTCTTCTTTAGCTGGTCTCCTTCCTCCTCCCTGCTTAACGTATCGCGTGCTAGGCGCTGAAGCCGCGACGCAAACGTTCGCACTTCCTCCCCTACCATCTGTCCGGCGTCACGGAACCTCTGTACCCGCACGTGACGTGGTTCAGTGTCGAAATGCTCAAACGCGAGCTTCCTAAACTCCGCAAATGATTTTGTGGATTTTACTTTTTCGTCTCGCCATGCAAAATCATGAGCAGATCCTGCCATCTTACACCTTGCTATTCCCGGCATTTGAGCATCGGACCATCCGCCCATTTTCCCAATCTCTTCTAGCATGGAAAAGAAATTGCAGATTGGAACCCCTGTCTTATCTCCCGTAAGTCGGAATGACGCTTCCTAATGCCACATGCTTGCTCCGAGCCACGGCTGTGGAGTGGGAGTGTCATTTGATGGAGAACGGAGGTCGGTGACCCGCGGGAACCGTCAGCGGGCCAGAGACCGTCTACCACAGCCGACGCTACCTCGACGACAACCTTCTTTCCCTCGGACTCAACACGTGACGGGGGCGAGACCATAAGTGCGGTGGTGTGTTTGTGCGCCCAAGTGAAAGCCCTAGGCCCCTCCCACTCCGGCGTGGGCGTCCTCAACCTAGGAAATGTGGGGAATAAGAAGGATATAAAAATCGACAAGGGGTACGGAAAAACCAACGCTCAGGACGACATCGTTCGCCAAGGGGGCCTTTAGCGCCGAAGCCCGACGGCGTGCAGCTTCTGCCAGCAACCGTTCGAGCTCAACTCCGGAGCCCCTCCATCGTCCCCATGAAGTCGTCGGCACGTAAGCTCGGACACCCCAGCCTCTGATGTATAATCATAATCATGTATAATTATTGAATATATCTGTTTGTTTAAACTGAGCCATACGGTGTCTCTTTTCCTCTCCGTCCCGTGTGGACCTGCGCATTATGAGGGGTCGTCACACTGGTGTCAGAAGTGGGGTCCGGTTGTGCTTAAACCCCTTCGTTTTGGTCGTTCACTCTCAACGAGTATGGCTCGGTAATTGGACGCAGCTGTCACCTGGGTCTTCTCCGTGCGGTCCATGGCGGCAGGCCCGAAAGCAATTCCCCTCAAGTTGCTTGCAGCCATATACAGTAGAAACGTGTACTGGCTGCTTCCAAAATGAGACCGGCCGTCGCCGATCTCCTCTCTTCCAGCTGAATTGCTTTCCCTTGAGTGCTTTGCCGCCACTGGGGCTCCGTCTACGCCGCGCCGTCGAACGCGGACCCTCGTAGCGCACACAAGGAATGTCACACTCGCTCACCCTCCAGAAGAATGTTCTCCGAACATTTGAGTCCATGCAGCTCCCCTTCTCTTTTGAATCGCCTCGCACAGTGCGTACGACAAAACACTTTTCGCTGCACTCAACTCCACTGCACAACACCATATGCCTCAGCTGTCATAACTGGCGTCTCCAGGGGCAGCACTGATCTTCTTTTACAGATAAACATGAAACTCAGCACCCAAGCCTCTCCTTTCTAGTCCAAACTGAACGAAATAAATTTACCACAGTTACAAAGGAGCTCCCACTTCTAGCACGATCACGGCACAGACAAAAATATAGATAACGAAAGGAAGTAGGGCAGGTTCTGCATGCGCTCCGCATGCTCTCCTGTGAAGGTGTTACTTAATGACAGAAAGGTTTAACTACCAACTCCGATATTTTAACACATAAGCACATAGCAATGCTATGAGCTGCGGCATTACACAATTCTAACCAGTTCACAACTCCGCACTGTTTACGCCATTCGTCCGACTAAGCTTTCCGATTTCGATGCGGATATCGGCCTTCATGAGTCATACCAAATAAGTCTGTGACCCTTTGTCTGCTTTGAGACTCGCGAGGGCTCGTGGCAGGAGCCTCTCCTGGCGTTATCTGCGCGGCAACCTCGCGCGCTTCTTCTTCTTCTAGCAATGCATGAAGTAAATCCGGTGGCATTCCGGCCGTCACCTCTGGCGCCTGCCGAACAGATGCAGGAGAGGGCGTTTCTTGCGAACTATCTGCGCGCTCCGCTTCACTTCTGTCCCCATCAAAATCCGCGCTTTCCCTTTTCTCATTTCGTGAATACTGAACCGGTGCCGACTTGAGGCGATTTGCGTGTATCCTTATCAAGCGCCGGTTCACGTCTCGGACTCTGAAGTTTACCGGAGAAAGCTTCTCGACAACCTCGCACGGTCCTCTCCACTTCGTCTGGAACTTACGAGCTAGCCCAATCTGCCTTTGGCAGTTTTCAATGTACACGCTGTCCCCCACATCAAACGGCGCGTCTCTAGCACTGCGATCGTGCACCTCCTTCCTGCGCTTCGCCGCTTTCTTTAAGGCCTCTTTTGCGATGTCCCTCGCCACTTGCAAGCGCGATTCTAGCTCAACCTTATAGTCGTCCAGTGAATCGTATGGGACACGACGGGGGCCCTCTGGCACTTCACTAGACTGGTCCGGGTCTTGGCCGTAGAGAAGAAAGAATGGCGATTCGCCCGTGCTCTCCTACCATCTGTCCGGCGTCACGGTACCTCTGTACCCGCACGTGACGTGGTTCAGTGTCGAAATGCTCAAACGCGAGCTTCTTAAATTCCGCAAATGATTTTGTGGATTTTACTTTTTCGTCTCGCCATGCAAAATCATGAGCAGCTCCTGCCATCTTACACCTTGCCATTCCCAGCATTTGAGCATCGGACCATCCCCCCATTTTCCCAATCTCATCTAGCATGGAAAAGAAATCGCAGATTGGAACCCCTGTCTTATCTCCCGTAAACGTCGGAATGACGCTTCGTAATGCCAGCATGCTTGCTCCGAGCGACGGCTGTGGAGTGGGAGTGTCATTTGATGGAGAACGGAGGTCGGTGACCCGCGGGAACCGTCAGCGGGCCAGAGACCGTCTACCACAGCCGACGCTACCTCGACGACAACCTTCTTTCCCTCGGACTCAACACGTGACGGGGGCGAGACCATAAGTGCGGTGGTGTGTTTGTGCGCCCAAGTGAAAGCCCTAGGCCCCTCCCACTCCGGCGTGGGCGTCCTCAACCTAGGAAATGTGGGGAATAAGAAGGATATAAAAATCGACAAGGGGTACGGAAAAACCAACGCTCAGGACATCGTTCGCCAAGGGGGCCTTCAGCGCCGAAGCCCGACGGCGTGCAGCTTCTTCCAGCAACCGTTCGAGCTCAACTCCGGAGCCGCTCCATCGTCCCCATGAAGTCGTCGGCACGTAAGCTCGGACACCCCAGCCTCTGATGTATAATCATAATCATGTATAATTATTGAATATATCTGTTTCTTTAAACTGAGCCATACGGTGTCTCTTTGCCTCTCCGTCCCGTGTGGACCTGCGCATTATGGGGGGTCGTCACACTGGTGTCAGAAGTGGGGTCCGGTTGTGCTTAAACCCCTTCGTTTTGGTCGTTCACTCTCAACGAGTATGGCTCGGTAATTGGACGCAGCTGTCACCTGGGTCTTCTCCGTGCGGTCCATGGCGGCAGGCCCGAAAGCAATCCCACTCAAGTTGCTTGCAGCCACATACAGTAGAAACATGTGTGCTGGCTGCTTCCAAAACGAGACCGGCCGTCGCCGATCTCCTCTCTTCCAGCTGAATTGCTTTCCCTTGAGTGCCTTTGCCGCCACTGGGGCTCCGTCTACGCCGCGCCGTCGAACGCGGACCCTCGTAGCGCACACAAGGAACGTCACAACACTTAAGGTCCTTACGTGCTAAGGGCATTTTACCTAAAGACCTTTGGCATAAAGGCTTTGCTCCTAAAGGCATTTACAAGGAAGGCATTAGCAACGAAGGCATTCAACCTAAAGGTATTTATCATAAATCCTTTCACCTAAATGCCTTTACCCTGAACGCCTTCACCCAGATGTGCTCTTCACGCATTTCAAGGCCTGCCGGGTGTACACACCTGGCAGATTGCCCACAACCCGGTAGGCAGGTGGGCCGCCAGCCACAAACCAGGCTTCAGGTTCAGGGACGTACTACATATATAATACTTTACATATGCCCGAAATCGGAAAATGCGCCTAGTAGTGCTACCGCACTAAAAACTGCGCAATGCCCTCGAAGACAATCGTCCTCATCGGCGTGCGTTTGAAGCGACTGTTTGGTTTGGCTTGCAAGGGTGGTCAAACGGGTTAGTTGGTAGCTCATATTTGGAAAAACAGCGCACCTTTAGACACGGAGAGAGGCAGATATTTAAGGCTATCGATTTAAGAGATTTAAGGCTATCGACCGCAGAAAACCACCTTTGTTGGTGGTTCGAACCAAGAGGGGGCAAGTCCCTGTTACCATACAGTTCGGCTCACTCGAAGCTCGTTAAGCGAAGTATCGTCAGCCTATGCTTCACAAATGCCCTTATAAAATCTTGCCCACACTCTAAGTGCCAAAGCTTCTAAGAGCAAACCCTTCGGCTGGCAAAAGCTGGCTACTCTGAGCACTTGCTGATCTCATCAGCTGGCTCCGTCTTCAAAAAACTCAAAGGAAGAGTAGGGAGTGCTGGCCCAGACCACCAACATAATGTTGCTGTGGTGCGTTACCTGCACAACCTTTCGCACGGGCTCAAAAAGATTGGGCAAAAAGCAGGTGTCCGTGTTGTCTTCTCGGCGCCCGACAAGCTATCCAAGCTCTGTCGTAGAGTGAATGCCCCAGCCTTGCGAGGGCCAACCTGCCCAGTTAAACACCAGGCACCTTTCGTTCCTTGCGAAGTTTATGTGGTGTAAAAAAATTATTTTGACCTGTGGCAAGGTTTACGTGGGCCAAACCGGGCGCTGCCCCAATGAGCGTCTTTTGGAGCATTCAAATAATGTCTACAACACTGCAAAGAGAAACCTGGGAGTCCACTGCTTAAAATGCCCCTCCCGTTCTTGTGAACCCTGTTTTCATGAATGCTCTGTTCTCGCGAAGAATGCACATCAACTCACACGTGAAATCATAGAAGCCGCCCACATTTTAAAGCTAGGAGAAGACTGTGTGACACAACATCGATAGCTCTAACCAAACGGGAATTAGATTATTTGAACCAGGTTGCCTTGGAGTAATTAGGCAGTCTTTTCCTAACCTCCATGTCTTTTTGGGTGGGTTCTGATTCCTATCCTCGACGTGTTTATTGGATGGGTTCTGAATTCAACCTTTTGATCTTATTGGCACTTTTGGCATCGAATCTTCCTCCTGTTTTATGCCTTTTTTGGCTCTTATAGTCGATTTTAATTGTCTTTGTTTTTAACTGCCTGGTTTGGACCTTTTAATGCATTTTATCTTCATTCTTCTTGCAATGCCCTTTTGGATTTTACTTTATTTTCCTTATTTTTTTATGTTGTTATCGCATTGTCATTTGTCATTCTGTTACTGCCTTTCGGTGCCATCCTCTACCAGCCCTTACCTTTTATACACTCCCAGTTGCACTTTATCACCTCGTGTCTTTTCACCTCAGTTACCTTTCTGTCGCGTGCAAACATAGCAGCTGCTTTCCATGTATTCCCGCCCACTTTTCGTTTATATACTGTGTCACTATGCAATAAAGAACTAGTTGAACAGCGCTGTTTCGTTATATCTGCCTCTGTCAGTGTCTAAAGGTGCGCTGTTTTTCCAAATAAAAATCGTTTGGCTTGCCGTGAAAGCGTGACATCAACAAACGACGAAACGAAGGCTTCGCTTTTTGAACACTTACTGCCCTGATTCCGTGTTGGTGCGCACGCGTGAAATGCGCGTTTTTTTTGCATGTGTACACCGAGATGTAGTGGAGAACAGTTATTATTCTCTTTGACGCCTTGGCATCCTAATCACAATTTCAAAATGCGGTTAACTGTCAGCACACTGAAGGCCGCTACGAGAACTGCTGCATTACGAAATGCGGACAATGAATGCGACTCTGCGACAGGCGTTTGTGCGACGAGCGGGGACGTTCGTTGGGGCTGATTCGCGCAGCATACCTGCTTGAATTCCTCCCAGGAGTTTGTCCACGTCCAGAAATGGGCCTTGTACGATCCACTGCGCACCGCCTTCAGCTCGTTGCCACGGTAGAAGAACACCGGCTTGCGCACGCGCCACATCTGCACTCAAGAACTGCATGCGTCGCAACTTTGTAAGATGCTAAAATCGGGAACAATTGTAATGCTCGTTGAATTTCATTATCCTCATCAGCACCACGAAAGCCTCGCGTCATGACCTCAAGCTGACTCGAGCAGCCGACAGTGCTTGCCCGTAACCATTTTTCTTTTTTGCCTGCTGTGTCGGATATCGTCTAAGCATTTTTCCCCCAGTTACTTTCTGGTGCTTGCCAGCAAGTCTTGAATTTTCCTCGTTGAACGCAAACTCCAGGAGCGGACCCAGGTGTGCGAAGTCGACTGCAGCGCGTATAGGCAGACTCTGCGGGTGCGACCTGCCTGTCGCGCTGGATCCGCGGGTCTGCAGGCGACAGTCTTCCGAGCAGCAAGGGTACCATGCTGGCGCCGTCCAATACGAGAGTCGGTGGTAGCGTAACACGGGCCATCTCGCACAGCGTCGGCAGCAAGTCCAGCACCGTAGCCGCCGCACCGGTCAGCTCCTACGGGGGCGCACCATTCACGCACGCCGCTCACGTACTTTCCGTTTTTCATTCAGAAAGAGGTTCAACTCCACCTTCAATACAACTAAGCCGCACCTCTCTCTTGAAAATGCATGCTGCATGCGTCTGGAACTTGACACAGCAGTCTTCTTTCAGGTACACTGTTAACAGACATTAGCCCGAGTGGGAGTATCAGCTACAGCCTAGCTTCGGTCGGTTGGCGATCACGCGACCACCCTTGCATGCGCCTCGCGCTACTGGCTTGGTCGCCTTAAAGGGCTGATGGCATGGTCTACCAACATATCGTGGTTTTACGCTGGAGCCACGAGGCTAATGTGCGTATTTAAAAAAGAAGTAGGGTTCTAGACACGCATTCGATCTAGAAATTGCATTTAGACGTTATCGGGTCTAAGCTAGCTCGGTCCCCTGGCAGCGACGGCCAGGTTGAAACAGCCTGAGTGAGGTCTTGATCGGACAGCGCCGTTGTCTGCTGCCAAACTGCCACACGCACGGTCGTCGGTGCGGAGCAGAGCGGGCGCCTACTCCAGTCGGCTGAAGCACGTTGTGGTGAAGTTGCAGAGATCGGGCAGAAGCTAGGCAGAAAAGGGAAGCACAAGGGCCTTTGTTGCCTTCGTCCCCCCTGTCGAGGGGTGTGGGCTCCTCAGCAATGTAACGACCCCGCGTCGTCTCTCCAACTTCCCCCCTTCCCCCCGCCGCACCCGAACAACGGATAACCCTCTCCCCTACGCTCACTATGCGCACTTCAGTAGCGCCGTCACATTTCTTCCGCCGTGCTCAGCCACTTCAGTCGCGAGCAAGCACGTGACCGTCGGCTAACGTCATCACAGTCATCATGGTTCGCGAGCGCGCCAGTGTTGCCTGACTGCCACACGGTCCAGAAGAAATATAAAATTCAGAATTTCAGTTGCAAATTATTCGCTGCGCCAGATGAGCTCATATTCTGTCCAGTTATTCCGAGATGCATAGCAGATTACATGTAATAAACAGCTTTTGTCTGAAAAGTGGTGTCATGACGTTTTTAACGGCAGATTGGGAGTGCACCACGTGGCAGTCGAGCCGCTGATGCCGAGTGACCAGTCGGGCGATTATTGCCCAGCATGCACGTCTTCATTCATTGGCGCACGTGCTTGCGGAGATTGAAGCAGCAGAACATCGAAGAAATTCTAGAGGCCGTATCAATACAGAACGACTGCGTAAGCACTCCTTCACCAACTTTACTGTCTAGAGAAATGCATTTTCTAAAACCCCGCAATACGGGTGCGCTCAGATTTTGTGGGGATGTCTCGCTGATAACCTTTTTTTTGCGGTCAATTCGGTGCTCGTTTCTCCTGTGGATGACAATTTCTTTCTTTTTCTTTGCAATCATATGCCTGGTGTCACATAAGGCCAGGTATGAAAACCTACAAATATGGTGTTCTAATTACTTTTTCGGTGCACTGATTTTCACGATGTCCACGCTTCTCCTCTGACAAGATCAGTGATCGCGGCTAAGTCTATAAGCTTGTGGCACGTTCAATTAAACAAACAGGTTAAATTCAACGTTCGTCCTGCGTGTGTACACGTTCCTCACTTTGTCTGGCGTCTAACTCTAAATGCGCTCGATATACAGAACACAACCTTTACTCATGTGACGCTGCCATCGCCTCCCCTTATTTCTCGTACTGTCCTTCTTCCTCCTGGAGTGCTTAGCTTCACTCGGCGGATGAGCAGCGAGCCGCAACCTGAGGAAGAGTTCTTTTTCACAGGGCTGTCGGCCCACTAAGCCGAAAATTCACTGTCTGTCAGTTTGTTGTGCGGACCCCGGCCATGTGGCAGGCTATCCACCGGGTTGTGGACAACTTGCCAAGTGTGTGTGTAGCGCGCGCACGCGCGCGATGACAAATCCAACCCTACATTTACTGCCACGTTACGCTCATACTATACTAAGCGATCCTAAATTCGCCTTACGCAATTATGTGAGGGGCAGAATTTCTCAGGCAGCAATGAACATATTGGCTCAAACAAACAACTTCAACAGAATTATTGAGTTGATATGAGTCCCGGCTCACTCGGGGAATCCTAGTTGCGAAGCGGCACACATCCAAGCTCGAGTATTCCTCAGCCGTGCAGGGGACGCGGTAGTTACGGAGAGTTTCTCGAGGGACGGCCTAACATCGTACCACGACATTACTAACCGTTTTAAACTAGAATAATAGAGGGAGGCGCGCTAGTTGGTGACTATTAGTAGAGTGCATCTTGAAACCACGCAAAAAAACGTCAAGGGACGAGAAAGAAACCAAGAAGGAAGGATCTTCCCTCCTAGACAAAACCTTAGATAAGGAGCAGGAGACCATTGGAAGACGACTCCAGACACGATCCTCCATGACTCCTTACTTACTATCAAAATTATATCCCGGTGATTACGACCCGAAAGGCACAGTATGTGGCGAAATAGTCACTTACGATCACATACTGTCGAACTGTAAAGAGGAGCCGCCACCGGAATCTCTAACACAAGGTCCTACTCTCGACCAATGGGAGGCCCTGTTGGTCAGCTCATACCTGGCCGTTCAAACCGGGGCATTGAATGGGCTACTCGGGTTGTTGTCAGCCGTGGGCTGATAGCCACCTGGCACGGATCATCTCCATTTGCATTTTCTGACAATATAAAATTTTCGCAATCCAATATGCCCGGTTGCGGCTTACTGCAGTGTACAAGCCAGCGTGAAAATGACTTCGTGGTGTTCGCGATTCCTTTACCGCTTGAGATACTCTCGTTACCTGTGTCGCTTGATCTCCAGACGTACCTCGCGTTCTTAATCGGTTTCATCAACCCGGCGAGCCCGCTTACGCGACTTATCTCTAGCCAACGCGGCTTCGTGACGCTCTCTGTAGTAGGGATCGCCGGAAGCAGCCCGGCGCCTCCAATGCTCAGTCGAAGAACTCGTCCCGGTGACCAGTTCTGGCTCCATCTCTCTGCGGTGTCTAGGCGGCTAGCGCTGGCCTTTATTCAGCAGGAGCGAATCACGTGGTTAATCACGCGACACAACTGGCGAGAGCGAGCGGTAACAGCTGCGACAAGTCACGCGATGTGACGTCACAGCCACACCTGCTGCGAGCTTCCAGTTAGAGTTCAAATCCAAGCGTACTTTGACCTTCAGCTTTGCATGCGAGAAGTAGAACTTTCCAAAAAAAGTGAATCCACAATATCGGCCTTAAGGACTTCGTTCCGAGAAAGCACACCGTCCTTTGCGAGGTCGCATTTCTTGGTACCTAAAGTAGTGTGTATACTTGAAACGTCTTGCGAGATCACCAGGAAGCTGATAATCTTATTTATTCGCGGACCGTTGTGTGTCGTTTCGCACGCTACTCTTTCCACTTGATGGCATTGCTTCGTGTGTTCTATTTGCGATTGTTTGCGTACGAAATGCGCGTATAATAGTCGCTTCAATTTATGGATCTCAGTGTGGGTTTCTGCGAAAAACTTTTGCATCGCAGACTTTTTTTTTTTCAGCAAATACGCGTGCTTCTAACGTGGCGCAGAATAGAAAACTTGTTGATTTTCGTAGCTTATACGGCAGTCCCTTTGCCCCAGAATTCTTGTGTAGTAACCGTAACAACGTTATACCATCGTCTGTCTAGGAATCAAGGCAGTGTTAATCTTTAAAGCAATTAAGGCGTTCGTTCGACCGTCGTGACTTAGAACTGTACCGCGATTCTGAGGTCTCACTCCGCGTGAGGCACGAGTCGCAGAAAATATGTTTTTTCTTTAGGGCGAGCTTTGACTCGTCACAGGCGAAATCGTTATAATACGCAACACTGAATTATGCTTTCAAAATAACATCACATTCTTTACTCCGTACTTTATAAAGTAGTACGAAATGTTTCTGTGAAGCTGACTCTGCCATAGAATGACTACATATTGTCTTATCGGGCTTTATAGTGCTGAATATTGATGCAGCATGGATATCTGAAGCACTCCTTAAAGGGGCCCCGAAACACATAATCAGGGCAATGTTTTGCCTGTTGGTTGCATAGAATGAGGTATAGTGATGCTATAAACACGGTCGCACCGCGTATTCTCCGATTTTAGTATTTTAATTAGCTCGCAAAAACAAATACATGGCGCTGACGATGTCACCTTACAGTGGCGGTTTTTGGCAGTGTATATGACATCACTGGGCGGGAGCTTTATAACTGGACAAACAGTAATCTGCAAATTGTATTAATAAATAGAGTTACGTCTCGTCAGCTTATTGCGTTTTATATTACATCAACAAAACCAACTTGTTTGTCTTAGATAAAAGCGCTGTAAAGCAAGTAAAACAAATATTAACCACCACAGGCTCTCGCTATATTTTTGCTTCCAAGGACTTTGCACCTCTCTGTACACATCCTACGACCTAGCACACAGCACAAAGCACACAGCGAGTTTTCCAACTGTCATTATCTAAAACCGTTGGACACAGGCTAACATTGAAAGGATCCGACTGGAGGTACACACTTGCATCTCTGTGTAGACTGCCGAATACGATGCCCTACAGCTGCGAGCAGTTACACGGTTGTGATCACAATAATTTCGATGTAGGATGATTTGCCTTACAGTGGATTAAAGGCAGCCACAAAAGTCTGCATAACCACTGCTTCTCCCTAATCTGTAGCACTGCGTGACTCACTGGAATTGTGTTCCTTCAGGTGACTGTCATGAGTCGGCGCAAGCTATAATGCCTTAGTTGATCTCTACACGTAAGCAGTCTGGCTGTAAAGCTGGCAGAAAAACACTTCCGCAGGTTTATTCAATGCTCATATTGACATGCGCTCACGTGTTTACGCCGGAACCCAGACACTGTACGAAAGCTGGCCGTGTTCAGGCAGAAGAGCGTTCGCGAAGTCTGGCCGCCCAGGTAATAACCGCGTACGCGCCAGCTTTAGGATATTGAATCTGCGCATTGAGCTACAGGTGGGCTCTACGCGTTTCGCAACCTCGAATCGCTGTGCAAAACATCGATAAAGAGAGGCGTGGGCGAAGGAAGGCGTGGAGGTTGCAACGGTCAGAGTTACAGCTGACTACAAGAGGTTTGCGTGTAATTAGTGAGTCTCGACACACATTGGTTGGCAGAAGCGCACACAACGTCGCTTCTAAGCACGCTCTTTTTTCTCGCCCTCTTCTCTTTCCCAAAACGTTGTGCCTTCCGCGCTTGCCCGCAGGTCAAAAGCCACGAAGACGGCCGCCTTACTGAAGGAAGCATCGAAAGGCGGGGCGGCTGCCCAGTGCATGCCGATCACGCGGCGGCGTATTGTGCGCCTTTCAAAGCGAAAGCTTTACTACGTCAGCCAGCGAGACATTTCAGCTCGACGCGCCGTATGCCGTATGTAGGCAGCCGTATGCTGTATGCGGTGGCCGACAAACTACCTTGAGCCGGCGTTGCCTAGCAACGCCGCAGCCGCGCTCCAACAGATGGCGTCGCCGTCCACGCCGCTGCCGTCGCCGCTCGCTCCCCAAGATGTGCTCCGCTGGTGTAGAGGGAGAGGAGGTGTCGCCTCGCGGGGTGTATATATATATATATATATATATATATATATATATATATATATATATATATATATATATATATATATATATACATGAAGGAAGCCAACAGTCACCGAAACCAAGGTGCATTGGGGAATGTTTTTTTTTAATTTATAGTGCGGATTAGTGGGAGAAAAATACTTCAATTAAGCTTTGATTTAAAGAAAACTACTTTAAAGCAGCAGAGAAAACAATCATGCCTCCGGTGGGATGGTTGTTTTCTCTGCTGCTTTAAAGTAGTTTTCTTTAAATCAAAGCTTAATTGAAGTATTTTTCTCCCACTAATCCCCACTATAAATTTAAAAAAAACATTCCCCAATGCACCTTGGTTTCGGTGACTGTTGGCTTCCTTCATGTATTTGTCAAACGAGCCCCTCATTTCCCTTAACTTGTCTGCTAATATATATATATATATATATATATATATATATATATATATATATATATATATATATATATATATATATATATATATATATATATATATGCGCGCTTCGCCTCAGTGTATTGTAGTCGTTATGGAGCGCGCATAAGAAACGCAACAACGACGGAACGAAGCGAGGAAGAGACAACGCGCTCAAGAGACGCCAGAAGAACGCGCCGCACTACTCGAGAAGCGCCGTAACGAAGATGCGGAGGCTGCCGCACACATCCTCCGCGGCTGCACTCTCGACCGCACTGTAAGCTTAGTGTGGATACCCTTTCACGCGGGGAACTCTGGCAACGAAGGGGTCGACCTTTTAGCCCGATGCCTTACCAACCGGGAAGCCGACCCCTTCGAACCCGTATGCTCTCGCCGAGGCCCCCCTATCCTATGCGGAAATCCAACTTCTACAAGGAGACAAGACACGTGTACCCGCCTCCCCACCCCGACCTCGACCGAGCGCAAGCCACCATGCTTCTTAGACTGCAGAACATTTCGATTCTCAGTCATTTTCGATTATACCTCCTCACTGATGGGGAATATTACTCCGTCTGTCCTAATTGCGACCACAGAGTGTTTGCCACTCAGGCACATATCCTCTGGGGATGCGCGGGAAACCCGCCCCCACAAACTTTACTGCTAGCTCCCTCCATGGAGGTTTGGATCCAACTTCTTGCAAGACCAGACAAGAAGACAAACCTCGCACTCGTCTCGTGGGCTCAAGACGTCACTCCCACCTGGGGGCCACACTCAGCCCACCTGCCCTAACTCCCAACCCTCAAGTGGCAAATAAAGTTGTTCTCTCTCTCTAAAGAAGATGCGGCTAGAAGTTGTGCCACGTCCCTTGAGTGACTCTTCAACTGCGGAAGAGACTGGTTTCAGTTCTCGGAATGAGACGCTGCGTAGACGACGGGCCGAGGAGACGAAGCTTTCGCTATTAAGCTAGAGTTAACCAAAGCTAAACCGCAGCCAATTTTTCTCGCGCAGCTGCCCGTCGACTACAGGGCGTCTTCGCGGCTTTTCGGCCGGGCAAACATGTCAACAGCGTCTCTCTTCCCTCCCCTATGCACTGATCACCGTAAAAACACAGCGTACGAAGCAGTCGGCCCGACAAGGTTGAGAAAGCTTCGCCCGCCCCACGCCCTATTTCTCGCAGCTCGGCGACGCAGCTTTCGACGAGCGGCGCACACAAAGTTGCAGCACACGCCCGATAGCGGGCGCGCGTCCAGGTGCCGGTTTTGGGCGGAGCATGTGGGGAATGTTCTCTCTTTGAATTCGTCCCCGCCGCGGTGGCTCAGTGGTTAGGGCGCTCGACTACTGATCTGGAGTTCCCGGGTTCGAACCCGACCTCGGCGGCTGCGTTTTTATGGAGGAAAAACGCTAAGGCGCCCGTGTGCTGTGCGATGTCAGTGCACGTTAAAGATCCCCAGGTGGTCGAAATTATTCCGGAGCCCTCCACTACGGACCTATTTGTTCCTCTCTTCTTTCACTTCCTCCTTTATCTCTTCCCTTACGGCGCGGTTCAGGTGTCCAACGATATATGAGACAGATACTGCGCCATTTCCTTTCCACCAAAAACCAATTATTATTTATTATTATTTGAATTCGACGATGGCCACGCGTGCACTGCCGGCAGCATGGGGAGAGTCGACGTCTTTGCTATCGGGAGAGCGGCCGAGGTACCCAGCACGGTATATACTGTCCCCTTCAGATCGCCGCCTCCCCCGCGGAAGTGTCGCGCAGCAGCATTGCACCCGTGATTCATCAGTGAACGAGACGGGGCTGACAAAACCCGTAACGCCTCGCCAAGCCCTGTCCGCATCGACGCACTCAACAGCGGATCGAATATTTTCGCCGGCAACTTTTTCCAACGATAGCCAATTAGCCGGCGTCCATTTATTCTCTGGCTCGCTTCCTACTGCTCTGCGGATATGAATCTTATCTTTTTTGCGTCACCACTCATAAAGCAGAATGCCCACAACCGATAACAGAGTCAGGCAGTTGATTGAAATACATGAAAACGTAAATAAATCGGTAACTGGGCTATATATACCATTGAGTGAACAAAGTGTCCACAAATCAGTGAACGCTTTCAGTGTAAACAAATGCGGCCGGCCATTGGTCTGCATCGGGATATGCAATGAGCTCCAGTCGTGAGAGTGTGGTAAATAGTATCATTTTCCTTCGTTATTAAAGTAACGCCACATTGCCACCGCAGTGATAAACCGGCGCAAATATGTCCGACCAACGGAAGGTTATAAGAAATTCAGTTGTGTCACGAGCTCTTACTGACATGCTATGGCCCCCGACGTGCATTGATGCGCCAGGTATGGTTGAAAGCTGAATCGTACTGTTCGCTACACCTTCGCAATAACCTTCCTGTTGCGCATAGTGTCACGGCAATTCATGGAACGCGTGGGATTTTAAAACCAGCTTTTGTGCACCTTTTCTTTCGTGATAATGAACGACCTTTGCAAAGTTGTCAACGCCAATGAAGTCTATGAACGCCGTCGGCTCACTTGTTCTGTTTGGTTTATAGGAAAGGAAATGGCACAGTAACCGTCTCACATATCTCGGTGGACACCCGAACAGCGCCGTAAAGGAAGGGATAAAGGAGGGAGAGAAAGAAGAAAGAGAAAACTGAAAAGTGAAAGTTGGATTTGGAGGAAAGCCGCGGCGCTGCCCAGCGGGGGAACACCTGTGGCTCGGTGCTACAAGTGGCGCATGCGTAGTAGTGACTAGGGAGCGAGAGAGAGAGAGAGAGAGAGAAATATCCGCTGCGAGGTGCGCGTTGTGACGTCATGTGCCTCCTGGGGGTGCCACCAGGGCGAAATCGCAAGTTCGCGGCCAGTAAAGCTTTCGCTTCAAAAGTCTATTCTCTTCGCCTTCGGGTGGGGCAAGCGCTCAGCAACGATCACGTGACAAACCTCTGCACGCAATGAATAATAATAATAATAATAATAATTGGTTTTGGGGGGGAAAGGAAATGGCGCAGTATTTGTCTCATATATCGTCGGACACCTGAACCGCGCCGTAAGGGAAGGGTAAAGGAGGGAGTGAAAGAAGAAAGGAAGAGAGAGGTACCGTAGTGGAGGGCTCCGGAATAATTTCGACCACCTGGGGATCTTTAACGTACAGTACTCACGGATTGAAATAGGACATTCGGAGCGCGTGGCCGTCGCTTCATGGAGCGCCGCCCGTAGACGCTCATGGAACCAAGGTGGTGCATTGTGGTATGGCGTGAGAGGGAGAACATCTACAAAGCAGAATTGTTCCTTCCAGTAGCCAATCAGCCGGCCTGTGGTTTACCACATGCCTGCGTGGCACTGCAAGGCTAGCGCTCCGAATGTCCTATTTCAATCCGTGAGTACTGTACACTGACATCGCACAGCACACGGGCGCCTTAGCGTTTTTCCTCCATAAAAACGCAGCCCTAACCACTAAGCCGCCGCGGCGGGTACAGCACACGGCCGCCTTTTGCATTTCGCCTCCATCGAAACGCTGCCGCCGCGGTCGGGTTCGAACCCGGGTACTCCGGCTCAGTTGGGAAATTTTTTGCACTCGTGATACGGCTAAGCTGCGCGAGTTTGCACGCCTGGCAAGCAATGCAGTGAAACTAAAAATGTCATTGGGCTGCGATTGAAAAAAAAATGTACGCACGATTGCGTAGCCAGTGCTTTCGAAATGCCTGCTTGATCTCTACACGTAAGCAGTCTGGCTTTAAAGCTGGCAGAAAAACACTTCCGCGGGTTTAGTCAATGCTCATATTGGCATGCGCTCACGTGTTTACGCCGGAATCCAGATATTGTACGAAAGCTGGCCGTGTTCAGGCAAAAGAGCGTTCGCGAAGTCTGGCCGCCCAGGTAATAACCGCGTTCGCGCCGGCCTTAGGTTATTGAATCTGTGCGTTAAGCTACAGGCGGGCACTACGCGTTTCGCAACCTCGAATCGCTGTGCAAAACACTGATAAAGAGAGTTGTGGGCAAAGGAAGGCGTGGAGGTTGCAGCAGTCACAGTTACAGCTGATTACAACAGGTTTGCGTGTAATTAGTGAGTCTCTCTCTGTCTCTCTCTGACACACATTGGTTAGCAGAAGCGCACACAACCTCGCTTCTAAGCACGTTGTTTTTTTTCGCCCTCTTCTCTTTCCCAAAACGTTTTGCCTTCCGCGCTTGCCCGCAGGTCAAAAGCCGCGCAGACGGCCACCTCACAGAAGGAAGTGTCGAAAGGCGCGGCTGCTGCGCAGTGCATGCCGATCACGCGGCGGCGTATTGTGCGCCTTTTAAAGCGAAAGCTTTACTACGCCAGCCAGCGAGCCATTTCGGCTCGTCGCGGCACATGCCGTATGTAGGAGGAGGAGGTGAAGGAGGAGGAGGAAAGTCAGGGAGGTTAACCAGACGAATGGCCGGTTTCTACCCTGCAGGGGGGGGAAGGGTGAGGGGGGAAAAAGATTATGGAGAAAAGACAGTTGCAGGAAATTAAAGTCATGCAAAGTCACAGCGTTAAGTAAATTCACAGCCTATCGTGCAGGCCACAAGTCTTCAAAAAGCCGAGCAGTGCCTTGGACGCCTTCACCGCCGACGGCCAACGCGGCCAGTGGCCGAGAATCTTTGTTTCCGTCAGTGGGCGCAAGTCCAGAGGCTCCAGTGCACGGCAGAAAGACTGTCTTCAGGCGCTGTAGAAAGGGCATTCACAAAGAATGTGGGCTATTGTCTCATCACACCCCGAGATGGCACATGCAGGGCTGTCAGCCATACCTATTAAGAAGGAGCAGTACTTGGTGAAAGCTACACCAAGCCACAGGCGACACAATAAAGTTGCTTCACGTCGTGGTAGGCCGGATGGAAGCCGAAGCTTCAGATCTTGGTCTATTGATTTTAAACACGAATGCGAGAATTGGCCTGAACTCCGCGCGGCAAGCGTGATGTCCCGTGACAGTGGTCTAAGCCTACCCGCTGCGTCGGTTCTCGAGATGGGGATGGACACACAATCACCCTCATGGTGAGCAGTTCGCGCGGCCTCGTCCGCGCGGTGGTTGCCTGCAATGCCGCTGTGTCGTGGCAGCCATTGGTAGACAATATCGTGCCCTATGTTGATGGCTGTGTGGTGGAACTCTCGGATTTCGGAGACAAGTTGTTCATGGGACCCATAACGAAGAGCAGATTGTAACGCTTGGAGAGCTGCCTTTGAATCAGTGAATACAGACCATTGCTGGGGTGTTTCTTCACTGATATGCTCAATGGCGACATGAATAACAGTAAGTTCTGCACCAGTCGATGGAGTCCGGTGTGATGTTTTCACTTTCTCAACTATGGTTCTTACGGGGATGACTACGGAGCCCGAGGAACTCGAAGGGGTCACTGAGCCATCGGTGTGTACGTGCAGTCGGTGTCCGTGTTTCTCATGCAAATATTCTAGAGTTGTCTGTTTTAGGGCTGCCGTCGATAAATCAGCCTTCTTTTTGATACCCGGTATGGAAAGAAGCACACGAGGTTGGCGCAGACTTCATAATGGAGAAGACGGTCTAGAGGCTGGTGTAAATTGGGTTGGTAGGAAGTCGGGATGGGCATCAATAATTTTCGCAAACGATGTACTCGACCGGTTAGCAGGAAGACTGGTAAGATGGTGGGCGGGAATCCGAGAGAGGGGACGAATATGCGCTCTCAAGGCTTCGACTGTGACATAGGCAGTCACTGCATTCTCCTCAGCGAGGAGTACTGTTGCGGCTGTAGACGCGCATTTTGGCAGCCCTCGGCACGTCCGCAGAGCTTGAGCTTGAACACTTTGCAGACACCGTATGTTCGTTTTCCTCAAGTTTCCTAGTGCAGGGATACTGTACAGAAGGAATCCCATGAATAATGCCGTGTAGAGGTGGAGCATCGACTGCACTGATGCTCCCCACGACTTCCCTGCGAGAAAGGAGAGAACGTGAACGATCGATGTCGGTCGCCCTTTCATGTACGAGGCATGTTGGCTCCATGTCAGATTACGATCGATGATTACTCCGAGGAATCGATGGCTCCTTTCGTAGGGTATTGTTGACCCATTTATGCGTACGGAGTAATGGGACATGCTCTTGCGTGTAAAGGCAACAACGGAACATTTTTCAGTAGAAATTCCCAGGCCTTGCAGGCGGAGGTAGGCTGCAAGAATGCTTGCCGCCTTCTGAAGCCTTGCTCGAACTTGTGATCGCGTAACTCCTGATGCCCAGATACAAATATAGTCTGCATAGACTGAGACTCTTGCCGACTGTGGTAGTACATCGACAAGGCCGACAAGCGCAAGATTGAAAAGCGTTGGGCTTAGTACTCTATCCTGTGGGACTCGACAGGAAGTGTAACGTGAAGATGATGGTCCGTCCTCAGTCTGCATAAATAGTGATCGGTTTGATAGATAAGTGCGTATCCAGCAGAACATGCGACCACCAAGTTCTGCACCTTTCAGAGAGTCCAAAATTGCTTTATGAGTGACGTTATCATACGCCCCTTTAACATCCAGGAACAACGCCGCGGTCCAGCGCATCAGATGTTTCTGATGTTTAACTGATGAAACCAGGTCAATCACGCTATCTATAGAAGAACGTCCCCGCCGAAACCTGGACACTACATCTGGGTAAATTTGATAGCGCTCCAGATACCACTCGATTCGCGTTAGTACCATCCTTTCCATGAGTTTGCCCACGCAACTAGCCAATGCCATTGGGCGGTACGATGCTAGGTCAAGCGGCGATTTTCCAGGTTTAAGGACTGGAGCCAGACGACTTGAGTTCCACACGTCCGGAACTGTACCCGCACACCATGATG
This sequence comes from Amblyomma americanum, assembly GCF_052857255.1. Classification (NCBI taxonomy): domain Eukaryota; kingdom Metazoa; phylum Arthropoda; class Arachnida; order Ixodida; family Ixodidae; genus Amblyomma; species Amblyomma americanum. The sequence goes on along the minus strand of NC_135497.1, from coordinate 120,316,529 downwards.
AGTTGAAGTGGTCTAAAAGAACACGTCGAGCCTCCTGACCAAGGTTTGCAAGTGCAGAGTATGTTACTCCATCGGGCCCCGTCGATGAAGACCGTCTGCAACCGGCCATGGCGGCGTCTGGTTCTTCCATGGTGAAAAGAAGGTCCATTCGTGAACCCCTAGATCTAGGCACTTCGCAGCAATTCAGAGTTGTGGATTGGTTCCTGGGACCTGCTATTCTTGCGCAAAAATCTTCACCAATCTCCGCTTCGCTACGTCCTTGGTGAAGTGCGAGAGACTCGAATGGTTGGAGCTGCTGAGGAAATGTTCGCCAATCACGCACCACACTCGATTCGTGAGAGAGACTTTCGAGGATCCAGTGATTCACAGAATTCTTTCCAACGGTAAGCCTGCAAGATTTTAATTTTGCGCTGAATTTTCTTCTGTGTGTGCCTTGCATCCCTTAATTCGTGCAGCAACTGTGTGCGCCTGTATCTTCTCTCTGCTCTTCGTCGAAGTGATCGGAGGCGCTGCAGCTCCACATCGAAGTGTGTGGCATTGCAGTGAAGAAGAATCTCGCGTGTTTTATAGCCTCCTTGATGCGCTCTTCAATGTATGTTGTACTGTCTTCTCTGCAGGCTTCTTCCATAAAGGTTTTAAAAATAGACCAGTCTATTCGTTGCAAACGTTTGGCAGATCTGCATCCAGCGAGACCAGGAACAATAATATATGTGGGGATGTAATCATTTCCATGCGTTTCTACGTCGGCAAACCACAGGACGCATCTCGCGAGGCACCGAAACACAAACGCCAAGTCCAGACAACTGCTGTAAGAAAGCCCGCGAATGTACGTTGGCGAACCGTCGTTAAGGCATTATAGGTCGTGGTCAGATGCGAAACAGACAAGACGTCTTCCCTTCGAATTCATCCGGATGCCTCCCCACATGGCGTTATGCGCATTAAAGTCACCAGTGACGATCCAAGGCCCAGGTGTTGCAGCCAACAATTCCCTCAGCCTGTCGGCGTCAAACCTTGTTGTTGGAGATAAGTACGCGCACACAAGCGTAAATGTCAGGGTGCGCCTTTTCACCGTTACACAGACGTACTGGTTATGGTTATGAGGGGGAACCATATGGTGCACATAAGTAAGCTCCCTTCGAATGTAGAGGATGACCGTGCTATTTCCCCTGTGCGTGGAGGATGCAAACGCTTCATAGCCAGAAATTCGGATGGGAATTTGTAAATTGCGCTCACAAATCACAAGGATTGTAAATTTGTGTTTATAGACGTATTCGCGAATGTCCGAAATGCTGGAATTGAGTCCACGAGCATTCCACTGGAAAATTGACGCTTCTGTCACGACTTTGAAATGGTAACTCTGGGAGAGCCATTGTGTCTGCTACTGGAAATCTGAAAGGACTGGATTTAGCGCGTCCAGTACCTGCAATGCATTCCATGCTGCTGGGGAGTGAAAGCTAGACAGCATCGCACGCATGGCGTTCATAAGGGACCTCAAGATGGCGAACACCTGCACTTCCTCACCTGGGGCTGGATCTCTGCCTTGGGCTCGCTCAGCTGTAGGCGTAGGACAGAATGGGCGTGGTGCCTGCTCAGACACCAAGGTCGAGCGTGGCTTCGGCCATGGTGGGTGGCCATGTCACCTCTGAAGCACTCGTTCAGGCTTCACCAGTCACCGGGCTTACATTACTCGGTGGAGGGGGAGGACAAGTAGCAGGAGCGATGGGGGCTTCCCTGCCGTTGCCAGCCTTTTGTCTAGCAGATCGTCGACGACGCGAACGACGCCGACGCACCGTGGCTGAATCCTCTGTGCGTTAGATGGTCTCGCGCCATTTGCTTCAACACCGCCCGTTCTTTCTTCAGGCGGGGACAGGCTTGCGAAGAAGCGTCATGAGGGCCACGGCAGTTGGCACACTTCAAGACAGTAGCGCGGCAACTGTCACCGCTATGTGCTTCAGAGCAGCGTGGGCACGCTATGGTGTTATTACAAACACCCCTTACATACCCAGTTTTCATGCACTTGCGACACTGTTCGATGCTGTTCGTCGCTGGTTTAATGAGTATCGGCAGGTCGGCGTCAAAGATGTTCGCATCGATGTCGTAAATGACGCCAGCGGTTGTGCCATTGTTTTCAAGAACAGGAGAGTGGTTGGGAATGTCTTCGATCTTCCTGAGGGTGGCAAGACATTCCAAGGCGCTCGGCTCCGTTACATCGATGGCAAAGAGGTTCCCTCGGCTGTTGATCCTGACGTCCTTGATCACCCCCGGGACGCGAGCCTCGAGGAACACCGACGTAGCTTGTCTGCTCAACAGGTTGAGGTTGTCGGTGGGCGTTTCAGGCGCAAACAGGACTGTATGCGCCGGTGCACCACGCGTCGTGATGACGGTAGATGTGCTTGATGAGGACGAGTCCATATTCTTACGTATGTATGCCGTATGTATGCCATGTGTATGTATGCCATGTGTATGTACGCCATGTGTATGTCTTATGTATGCCATATGTAGGCAGCCGTATGCTGTGGCCGACGAACAACCTTCAGCCGCCGTCGCCTAGCAACACCGCAGCCGCGCTCGAACAGATGCGCCGCCGTCGACGCCTCTGACGTCGCCGCTCGCTCCACCAGATGTGCTCCGCTGGGGTAGAGGGAGAGGAGGTGTCGCCTCGCGGGCGGGGGGGGGGTATATTTGCGCTTCGCCTCAGTGTAATGTAGTCGTTACGGAGAGCGCGGAAGAAACGCAATAACGATGGAACGAAGCGAGGAAGAGACAACGCGCTCAAGAGACGCCAGAAAAACGCGCCGCACGACTCGGGAAGCGTCGTAACGAAGATGCGGAGGCTGCCGCACATATCCTTAGCGGCTGCACTCTCTACTGCACTGTAAGCTTATTGTGGGTACCCGCGCACGCGGGGAACTCTGGCAACGAAGGGGTCGACCTTTTAGCCCGATGCCTTACCAACCGGGCAGCCGACCCCTTCGAACCCGTATGCTCTCGCCGAGGCCCCCCATCCTATGCGGAAATCACCAACTTCTACAAGGAGACAAGACGCGTGTACCCGCTTCCCCACCATGACCTCGAACGAGCGCAAGCAACCATGCTTCGCAGACTGCAGACCAATTTGATTCTCAGTCATTCTCGACTATACCTCACCACTGACGGGGAATACGACTCCTTCTGTCCTAATTGCGACCACAGAGTTTGCCACTCAGGCACACATCCTCTGGGGATGCGAGGGAAACCCGCCCCACAAACTTTACTGCCAGCTCCCTTTTTGGAGGTTTGGATCCAACGTCTTACAAGACCAGACAAGAAGACACAACTCGCACTCGTCTCGTGGACTCAAGACGTCGCTCCCACCTGGGGGCCACACTCAGCCCACCTGCCCTAACTCCCAACCCTCAAGTGGCAAATATAGTTGTTCTCTCGCTCTCTCTCTAACGAAGATGCGGCTAGAAGAAGTCGCGTCTCGTCCCGGAGTGACTCTTCAACTGCGGAAGAGACCGGTTTGAGTTCTCGGAATGAGACGCTGCGTAGACGACGGGGCGAGGAGACGAAGCTTTCGCTATTCTGCTAGGGTTAAACAGAGCTAAACCACAGCCAATTTTTCTCGCGCAGCTTCCCGTCGACTACGGGGCGTGTTCGCAGCTTTTCGGCCGGGCAAACATGTGAACAGCTTCTCTCTTCCCTCCCCGATGCACTGATCACCATAAAAGCACAGCGTACGGAGCAGTCGGCCCGACAAGATGGAGGAAGCTTCGCCCGCCCCACGTTGTATTGCTCGCAGCTCGACGACGGAGCTTTCGCCGAGCGGCACACACAAAGTTGCAGCATACGCCCGATAGCGGGCGCGCGTCTAGGTGCCGGTTTTGGGCGGAGCATGTGGGGAATGTTTTCTCTTTGAATTCGACGATGGCCACGCGTGCACTGCCGGCAGCCTGGAGAGAGTCGACGTCTTTGCTGTCGGGAGAGCGGCCGAGGTACCCAGCACGGTATATAGATCGCCCTTTAGATCGCCGCCTCCACCGCAGAAGTGTCGCGCAGCAGCATTGCACCCGTGATTCATCAGTGAACGAGACGGGGCTGACAAAACGCGTAACGCCTCGCCAAGCCCTGCCCGCATCGACGCACTAAACAGCGGAGCGAATATTTTCGCCGGCAACTTTTTCCCAACGATAGCCAACTAGCCGGCGTCCAGTGATTAGGGAACGCTGGTTTCTGTCGTGTAATCGTCGCCCATAACGCCCAGCAGCCTGGACTACCACGGTAAAGAAAGTAAGATTTCGTATGGCAACCCCTTATTAGGAAAGGTACAAGGCAAGAGAAAAAAATGAGCGTGCACTTCATAAATAATTTAAAAACAGTGCACAACAACATGCCAGCATGCCGTATGCATGGCCATAAAAGCTTTAACAACGTCGAAGGTTGAAAACGGCCTGGGCCAATTCGCGCACGCCTGCGTGTGATTCCTTTTACACCACCCCACCCACGTTACAAAATTTCCAACCAGCCATATTTGCACGTTTATTCGACGGCCGAGACGACGGCCGTGAACGTGCTTGCGACTATGCTTAATGGAGGTCTTCCCTTGCATACTAAAATATTATAAGCCCACTGATATGGCGTACTGAAAAGATTTCTGCTGTTACTATGCCTATAGACAGAGTAACGGCCAGCTTTCGTAACAACCACGCGAAAACAAACGCTCAGCATTGCGCGCGACATCAAAGCAAGACAAGCTTCGCGAGCAGCATGAACAGCGGGAGCATGAACATCGAGAACTGCCGCTTTATAGTCTCGAGGTCGTGAGCGAAGGAGTCCAGCTGCAACAAAACAAATATATATGTCGAGCAATGCGCGCAACATCGAAGCTGGACCTGCACAGCGAGCATCGTGGTTGGCGGGTCTCAAACAACATGAAGCGCAGCTTTCGAGTCGAGCCTGCGAACGAGTCGAACTACTGCCGCGCTGGGCCCCATCCACGTCACTGCGCGTGCGCAGGAGGGGTCCGGTAAACCGGTATACGTCTCCGCTTACACCTCTCTGGCATGCTAAAAACGTTTATTAAGTGTGCCGGCGGCTTTTACCAGTGCCCCGCGGCAAAATTAGCGTCTGAGGATCGTTCATCTGTTCCATTGTGAGCTAGTTTTTACTTTGTCATGACGTGTTTACAGGGAAATGAACGCTTTACACTCACATGCTCACTTTAACAAGCGCATAATGGTGCGCACGGGCAAGCCTGCTCTTCCGCGCGCTGCTCTGCCGTGAGGTCGCAGAAAGAGCGCCTTTCGGAGACTACTCACCTTTCCAGCCGGGACGGGGCCGGGCCACCAAGCGATCGCGAGCTCTCGGAGGCCGCCCTCGAATGTGGTCTGCTTGCCACACAGGAAAGGTCCGTTGCTACCTCCTGTGGAATCCCGTGACCGGTTAGTTCACTCATCTAGCAGCGCTCCTCCAGCTTCAAGAACAAGGCCGACATGCATTAGAAAAAAAAACACCTGGTCACGACAGCTGTACTATAACTCCATTGCAAGGTGTTACTTAGGATAAGCAGCTGCTGCGGTGGCTCAGGGGTTATGGCGCTCGGCTGCTGACCCGAAAGACGCGGGTTCGATCCCGGTTCGCGGTGGTAGCATTTCGATGGAAGCGAAAGGCTAGAGACCCGTGTACTTGGCAATGTCAGTGCACGTTTAAGAACCCCAGATGGTCGACATTTCCGGAGCCCTTCACTGCGGCGTCCCTAATAGCCTGAATCGCTTTGGGACGTTAAACCCCCATAAACCATACACTTCTGATAAGCATATATTTTAATTTTCCTAAATTCCAGTCTTATACGTCATGTTCGATCGTCGTTGAGTTCGTATTGAATGCCGAGAAGCTTGGATGGCTTGAGATCCAATAAGGTGGCGGTTTGGGCTTGTTGGTAGTGCATGACATAAAATAGCGCAACATCAGACAAGGACATGAAAGAACACACACGAGCGCTAACTTGCAACAGTTTATTGCGGATGAGAGCCTGTAGAAATATATGGCATGGCGATACATTGCGCAAGCGCGGCAGACAGTCAATTGTTAGTGGCTTCTGAGGTAATCTAATTCCTTACGAGATTGCCCAACAGAGGGTTTCGCTATGCCGTTATCACCTAACCCATCTATCATTTCTGCTTCGATTATTTCTCGCGTGAGTTTGCAAGTGTTTTTGGCAGTGACCGTGCATGCTTGAAAAAGATGTTTACATTTGGAATCACATTTTCTGCATTCACACTTTCCCTTGTACTACAGGTATATCGACGTGCCTCTGCGGATGATACTTCGCGCTGTGTATCGGAGGGTGTGGACGCCTTGAATCACGGAAAACCCCCTGCGCCGAAGGTATCTGTCAAACGCGTTTTGTCGTTCTTGAGGGACCACGAGCTTTGCGTATTGTCTGCGGACAAGGAGGGTGGTTTTGCCGTTATGTCGCATGGGCTGTTCAATGCAAAAGCCTTGGAAGCTGTTTCCGATGCCTTTGATCCTCTGCGGAAACGAACATCTAAGTTGAAAGCAGAAGCCAATGAGCTGTGCAATAGGCTGCAGCTGGGTAGGCTCTCTAAAGGCATAGAAACGGCAAAGTATGATCACCTTGACGTCTTTTTCAGTGCAAAAACGCACAAGGTGGGCGCTCCGTTCAGGGTGATTGTTTCTGAAAATGATACGTGGCAAAAATCTATTGCTATGTCTCTCCAAGAAAAGCTCAACCTATTGCAAATAGATGATCCCTTTCTTGTAAAGGATTCCTATGCTGTCATAGATTACATAAAGTCTTCATCGCACAAGTACTTGAAAGGTTTCTCTATAGATATTAAGGATTTGTTTTATTCGTTACCGCAAGCTAGTCTGCTTTCTTGTGTTCAGAACTGTATTGACAAGCTCGGAGTCATACCTTTCCAGAATGCTTCGGGTACGTCGAGCAGTGGCTTCCTAGAACTTTTAAGCCTTTACCTTCGATCCACTTTTATTCAATGGGACGGACTGCCATTTTTGCAGAAACAGGGTATATGCATAGGGTCGTGCATTGCATCCGTCCTTAGCGAATTATTTCTAGCCGAATTTGACAGAGGCCTTTGTTGCCGCCTTGCTAACTTAAAAGTAACAAAAGCATTTAGATATGTTGACGATTATTTAATATTCCTTGACTGTGATTCTAGGTCCTTCGAATCACTTGTCACTAACACACTAAACGTAGTACGTGCGGACTTATCGCCTCTTATCATTACCCATGAATTGCCATCAGAGGACAGTCTTCGCTTCCTTAATATCAGGCTTTTATTTCAAGACGATCAGATTTACTGGAAATACGAACCACATGCCAACAAGCCCCTGCTCTCGTATGACTCTGCGCACTCCAAACTTGTCAAGAGGGGCATTGCCAAGTTATGCTTCACAAATGCCATAAAAAAAATCCTGCCCTCAGCTAATGACCGAAAGTTTTGCTCAACAAGTAGAGGCTAATTGAAACCGCTTTTCCTAAGCACATCCTTGCAAGCGTTGCCGAAAGGCTCCTAAAGGAGATCTGTTACCCTCATGCTCTACCACCGTCCCATTCACTAAACAAACAGAAACTGGCTGTGATTCCGTACACTCACGGTTTGTCCCACCGCTTGAGGAAGACTGGACAACGGGCAAAAGTGAGTCATTTTTTCAGCTCCAGAGAAGCTGCAGAAACTTTGCAGATTGACAAGACCAGGCCCTGCTACAAAGAGTGGGTGCAAGATAAATCATCTAAGTTCTTTAAATGTACGGAATCCATTGTGTACAGCATACCATTGACATGTGGAAAGAAGTATGTAGGTCAAAGTGGAAGGTGCTTAAACGAGCGCCTTCGTGAACATCGTTACAATGTTAAAGAAAAGAAAGGTGGTTTTTAGATGCGCACTGCAGAAAATGTGAATCCAAGTGTAAACCTCTTTTTCAAGCATGCACGGTCATTGCCAAAAACACTTGCAAACTCACGCGAGAAATAATCGCCAGGCATAATTCGTGCACAGGACTTTGTGCACGAATTATGCCTGGCGGAAACAAGAAGCGCTGCACGACCAAACATAGAACCATGCACGCAAAGTGCCGGACTGAAGTGATTTATAAGATTCCGCTGACCTGTGGAAAATTTTACATAGGTCAGACGGGTGACTGTGTGAACGAGAGGATGCGCCAGCACAGAACAAAAGTTCGCGCTTGTCACGACGCAGCTGGCGTACGTCGTGGTAAGCCGTGAAAAGGGCCGCCGAAGGGGAGCAGGGGAACGCGCCGACAAAAGGGAGAGGCTCTCAGGGCGGCGTCGCGCGCGAGTTTTGGGAGCCTCGGCCTAAGCGAGGGGGAATGGTCTGATCGGACGCACGTGTCGTAAAGGGTTTCTCTCCACTCGTTGTGGCATGTTTCTGGTTAGCCACGGCAGCTTGCTCGATGGGCCAGCGCCGGAGGCGAGCGGGCATCCGGGCACACTAGGCCAGAGCGGCTAATAGAACGCATGTGTCGTAAATGGTTGCTCTCCCTTCGTTGCGGTGGTGGTGGTGGTGGTTGGTACTATGGGATATTCTGGGGAGGGGGTACTGGTCCCGACGTATGTTGGCCCTTAGGGCATCACTCTTGGGGACCAGGGGAAGGGTTAGGGGGATGTAGGGTGGGGGGAGGGGGGGGAAGAGGGTGCATCATGTCCGGGGGAAGCCGTGGCCTGGGGTCCGTCAGGAGGATCTTTTGGTCCCGCCATCTCGACGCCGCAGCAGCAATTCCAGCTCGCACCTGGGAGGGGAAAAACCGCGGTGCACTGGGAGTGTGTGCAAGCACCAGCGGGGGGGGGGGGGGGGAATAGACCTGGTGCACTGGGATAGTGTGCAAGCACCAGGCCGGGGAAGGAGCCGCGGACCTCTTGTGGCCAACGCCTCGTGCTAGACGGGGCGATGGACTAGAGGAGGAGGCTCAGGCCAGACTCGCCAAGAAAGGAGAGGAGAACCCGGTGCGCCTGGAGCTGGTTGCGGACCGGGAACAGGAGATCGTCCTCCGTGGTGCTCCGGAGACCAAGTGCCCGGTAGCCCGACTCCAGGCGTTGCCTGGGGAGGTCGTGGGCCGGGCACGCCAACAGGAGGTGACCGAGAGTGCCCGTGTCACCGCAAGAAGGGCAGGCAGGGGAGGAGGCCCGGCCATGGACGTATAGCCTGGAAGGCGTCCACGTACATCCGATTCGGAGACGCAGAAGGAGGGAACGGTCCCGCCGGGGCAGCTGGTCCGAGAGCCGGCGGAAGGGCTTTCGGGCCGCTATTCTCCGGTCCGGGTGAAGGGTCCGCACCACCTGCAACAGGAGAGAGCGGGCAAAATCGTGTTGGGTCACTGCCAAGGATACCGGGGACCCATCGGCGTGAGCTGACTTGGCCGAAGCATCAGCCAGGTCGTTGCCCTCAATGCCGGAGTGGCCCGGCACCCAATGCAGCGTGATCCGGCGGCCCGCATCCTCCAGGGCGTGCAGACGGGCCCTGAGCTGAGAGGTGGTGGCCACGACATCGTGAGACCTGGTCAGCAGCTGCAGGGCTGGCCGGGAGTCGCAGAGGACTGCCACAGGACCAGGTGGGAGGGCCGCCATGAGGTCAGCCGCCAGGTGGAGTCCTGCCAGCTCGGCCGCTGTCGAACTGTCTGGGAAGGAGAGCCTGCAAGTCTTGGTGACTCCCAGCTGCGGGGCCACGAGAGCCGCAGCTGCCCGACCTGAGGCCGGCAGTACCGACCCATCGGTGAAGAGGAGAGTGGAGTCTCCGCACTCCTCCAGAAAGGCAGCAGCAGCCTGCTTGCTGGCTGCAGCCGGTGTGCGGCGCTTGGACGTTCCTCCAAAGTCCAGGAAGACCTGCAGAGGAGGACGCGTGGGGAGCGGGGGAAGGGCCAGATGGCTGCTGGGTTGGCCCAGGGACTCCAGGTAGGCGCCAGCGAGCATGCCCATCCTGGAGTGGGGGCGCCCCAAGAGACGTGCACAGAGGGCTTCACCGTCAGGTGCATGGTGGAGCCGGTCCGTGTGTGTGAGGCCTCTCTGCAATAACAGAAGGTTTAGTGGGAGCACCCCCGCTTCGGCAAGGGTGGCCGGGGTCTGGGAGTTCCGTGGGACTCCCAGGAGGCGGCGGATCCACTTCCGCAGAGCAATCTCGAGGCGGTTGAGCCGGGTGTCCCTGAGGGCCACCAGGGGGAGGGCGTAGAGAACTGCCGAGGTCCCAGCAGCCTCGAACAGCCGGATGGCCCAGGAGGCAGAGCAGCCATTCCCACGTGCCAGGAGGCGCTCGGCCGTTCGGCCGACGCGGTCCAGGTGGAGCAGGAGGGGCTTGTCTGCTGGGATCCAAGTGAGGCGATGGTCAATGGTTAGCCCAAGGTACCTCACTTGTTGTCTCCAGGGCAGGTTGGTGCCGTCGATCTGCAAGGTGCGGATCCCGGCCGTGGCCTGTGCACCTCGTGGGTGGACGAGAAGGGCCTCCGACTTTGTGGCGGAGAGCACCAGGCCCTTGAAAGTCAGGAAGGACTTCACCGCGTCGAGGGCCCGCTGGAGAGCCCGCCTTGCAGAGACGATGTGCCTGCGGGGGGCGCGGACCCAGAGAGCGATGTCATCTGCGTAAAGAGAGCAGAAGACACGAAGGCGATCCTGCTGGATGGCGTTCGGGAGGCCGGCCATGAACAGGTTGAAGAGGAAGGGGCTGAGGACTGAGCCCTGCGGAACCCCGGCGGTGATGGGGCGAGGAGAGCTCAGGGTGCCCCCGACCCGAACCTGCATGGACCGGTTAGAAAGAAAGGCGGTTACGAAACGGCGCAACCGCCCGGTCACTCCAAGATCGTCTAGAGCCTGCTCGATCATGGAGTGGGGCAGGCTGTCAAAGGCTGCCTGGACGTCCAGTAGGACCAGGAAGGCAACCTCTCCCTGCTGCTTGGCCTCCTCCAGGCAGGAGACCACATCGGCAATGGAGTCTGCTATGCAGCGGTGCCTGCGGAAGCCCGTCTGGCACTCGGAGAGGAAGTCGCTGGCCCTGGCTATCCAGGATAGGCGTTGCAGGGCCACGAACTCCATTGACTTGCAGGCTGCTGAAGTCAGCGACACAGGTCGGTAGGAGGAAAGAGCCTTGAGGGGTTTCCTGGCCTTCCGGATCGGGACCACGATTGCCGTGGACCAGCTCTCCGGTAGGATGCCGCTGTCCCAGATGATGTTGAAGGCATCCAGGAGGCGGGCCTGCTCTGGGGCACCCAGGTTCCGCAGCATCTGCAAAGTGAGCCCATCTGCCCCAGGAGCGCTCCGCTGCTTGGAGCGGTGGAGGGCTCGGTGGAGCTCATGAGGGGTGATGGGGGCTTCACACAGGGCTGCAACGGAACTGGTTACGCCTGCCGGAAGAGGGGGTCGTCCGGGAGGAGGCTGGGCCAAGGGGACCAGAGGAGGGACAGAGACCGTGAGGCTGGCTGAAAAGTGGTCGGCCAGCTGCTCAGCCATGGCCAGGTAGGAGACCCCCCTGGCGATGGCTGCACCCAGGACAGGGTGTCGGCTGGTGGCCACCTGCAAGAGGGACCGGAACAGTCGCCAGGCCCTGGAGGACTGCCGCGCAGACTGGAGTGAGCGGCAGATGCCGGCCCAGCTCTCTCTTGTCCGTCGGTTGGCCTGGCGGCGGCAGGTGGCGTCGATCCTGCGGTAGGCCTTCCAGTCCTCGGGGGCCCACGTCCTCTCCGCCCTGCGTTCCGCACGGCGCCTGGCAGCGCGGAGACCCAGGCGGCGAAGGTCGGGAACAGGGGCCTGCGCATGACACGATACCGACATCGTGGCCGCCTGGGCGCAGGACTTCAGGCAATCCAGGAAGTCCCCTGCGAATGGGATTTCTTTAGCGAGCTCCCTGAATTGGGGCCACTTAATGAGGCGATACACTCTGTCCTTTGGACGCTGTTGTTGGGCAGGGCTCAGGTGGATGGGAAAGTGGTCCGATCCAAGGGAGTCCGCTGCCCGCTTCCAAGAGTATCGGCAGGCTTCCGAGTGGAGGGCCAGGTCGATGACCGAGGACTGGCCTGGGCGGATGAACGTGGCCGCCTTAGGCCGCAGGAGGTGTAGGCCAGCAGCCGCGACCGCGTCCAGGAGCTTCCTGCCGCGGGTGGTGGTCGTCTGGCTGCCCCAGACTCTGTGGTGGGCATTAAAATCGCCACAGATTAATGCATCCCTGCCTAAGCGGGAATAGAGCGCAGTTAGACAGGAAGGGTCCCAGGGAACGCAAGGGGGAACGTAGACCGAGGCCACCGATGTGTCCTTGCCACCAAGGCGGACACGGATGGCGCAGACTTCCATCGGGCTCATGTCTGGGGAGGCCACGTCCAGGACGGTGTGGGGCAGGTTGCTCCGCACGTAGATGGCAGCACGGGGCCTCTCCTGCGGGTGGGAGCTGTCCAGGCAGGGGGCCGCACTGCAGGTCTGCAGTGAACAGCTGGAGCAGCCTGCATAGCCCGTGTACCCAGGGAGGCGAGCGGCATCGACTGGAACGCGGGTCTCCTGTAAGGCAAGCACATCAGGTGTTAATGTGCCCTGCAATAGGAGGTCCCTGAGCTCGGCGTGGCGCGCACGCAGGGAGTACACGTTCCACTGCAGAACGTGCGGCCGTGCTCCGGGACCTTTACGCCTGGCCATGTCCGTAGCTAGATGAGCTTGCTCCAGCGAGGGCCGCCTCACACAGCCGGCGGGCCTCTGAGTTAGGAGGGAACTGTGGCAGGAGGGACTGGACAGCTATCCGCAGGGCAGCAGTCACCGTAGGCTGTGTGTCCAGGGGAGGGGCTCGGGCCTGGGCAGCAGGGCGGGAGGGCCTGGACCATTGTGAGCGCAGGGCCATCGCGTAGGTCATGCCCCCGGCGGTCCTGGTTGCCGGGGACCATTGCTCCCGGTAGGGCTGATGCTGCTGGCGGACCTCGGCCATGACTGCGCGGCGGGCGGCGGGGTCAGCTGTCCCCCGGAGGGCTGTGGTGAGCTGGCTTTGCTCCTTCCAGCGGCGGCAGGTGTGATCCACTGCGCTGTGACGCCCACCGCAGTGGAGGCACCTGGGGGTCTGTGCCGTACAGGACCTGCGATGGTGGGGGCCGCTGCAAAAGGTGCAGCGCTGGGGTTTTGTGCAGGTGGCAACCGCGTGGTTGAAGCCGCCGCACTGGGAGCACTGCAGCGGGCGGGCCTTGAAAGGACGAACCCGGAACGGCATCCCTGCGAGAAAGACATGTTCAGGCGGGGCAGCGCTGAATCTAATGGTTACGGCGTCGCCGCGGCGCCGGATGCCCTGGATGTCTACGGTGGCCTCGATGGTGTCCGCGATGTCCATGTCCGACACCGCTGGATCCACGCCGAAGATGGTCCCGAGGCAGCCGTCTGGGCGGGAGGCTTCGAATGGCCTGACTGGCATGTTGAGGAGTGTCCTCAGGCCCATGAGGCCGACCAGGGACTCCTCCGAGGCGACGTCAGCAGCAATGATGTTGCGCCGCCGGTTGATCCTGACCTCCAGGACGCCAGGTAGGGAGTAGAGGAAGGCGCTGTAATCCTCCCTCACCACGTCACGAAGGGAGAAGGACCTCTGCTGTGGCTGGAAGAGCACTGTTGAGTAGCGGGGACGTCTCCGGGTCGCCGAGCGCCTGGCCTTGCGCTGGACCAGGATCCAGCCTCCCTCGCGTCGGAGGTCCTGGCTGCCTGCATCAGGGGGGGAGGAGGGGGCAGTCGCCCTACTTACCTCCTGCGCACTCTCAACAGGGGAGGGGAGCTGAGGGTCCTCCGGCTGGGTCTTGCGAGGAGGCCGGGCGCTGGGGGACTGCAGTTGGCTCCGCTGCTTGGCCGCCACCAACAGGGACTTCAGGGCGCTGTAGTACTCGGTGCTGACTGCAGGAGTTGTCCCCGTGGTGGCAGCGTCGACAAGGCTGTCTGGCTCTCCAGGCATCGGGTGGGAGAAACCTGCGGGGGAAGCGGTAAGAGCGGTGTCTGACGCAGAGAGGTTCACCTGCTCCTGCGTGTCCTTTGTCCGGGGCTTGTTGCTGCGAGGCTTCTTAGGCTGACGCTTAGGTCCTGGGAGCTGGTCTGGGTGGTCCTTCAGGTACTGGGCCCGCTGGCGCGTCACCATCGGCGATGGAGAAGGGGACCGGGGCCTGGAGGAGAGAGTGGTGTCCAGGGAGTCATCCATCGGCGGTGGAGAAGGGGACCTGGTCGGTAGGGTGGCGTCCAGGGATTCCTCGTCAGCTGGGCTGTCCGATGTTGGGAGAGGGCTGTTGGGGGCGCCCGGGATGCTGGGCGTTTCTAGGGCTCGTTGCCCCCTGTTATATTCCTCCAAGAGGTATCCCACACGCAAGCGTAGGTGGCGCAGGATGAAACGCGATTCGCACTCCACGCTAGCGAACCGCTGATGGTAGGGTGTGCGCCCCAGGTTGCGGGGGGCGTGGCCGGTGGTGGCTGGCGGCTCGTTCCCCTCCGGGTGGTCCTCCATGGTGTATGGGGACCCGGCAGCGGGGGGCTGGCAAGGCTTCCGACGAGGCTCCGAGGAGGCACCACACCAGGCGGCTGGAGCGGAGAAGGGGCCTTGGAGCTGCTGTTCCGAATCGAGGATCCAAACACCAGGGCACCAAGGCAAAGGGCACACACTATTACTTGTGGCTCCGGATGGCAGAAGTCTGCAGGCGGCGGCGGCTCGCGCCGCGGCCGAAGAGGACGCGCGCACTCGACGGAGCGAGCTCCGCGCGACACCGACCGCGGCGGCGGTTAGGCAGGCACTGGCACGAAACGCCGAGAACGGGCGCCGACCGGACGGAGAAGCGAGCGACCGAGACCGCTCCCTTCGAAAGCTCCGGAGAGACTTTTCTAGTTAGCCACGGCAGCTTGCAGCGAGCCGTGTGTTCGATATTTTGTGTTTTTCTTTTGGGTTGCAAGGCGTGTGTTTTATATTGCGTGCTTTTCTTTTGTGTTGTGATATGTTGCGTCCGAAATGTGGCGGGAAAGTCACCTATTGGTTGACGGTGTAGTTTTGGCGGGAATACAAGGAGATGTGTGTGCGCTAAGGAGAGCGCGGGGGGTTGGTTGGTGGCAGCCGGACAGATCGGTCGTGTGCGGCCGGTGGTGGTCCCGGGGTCGCGGAGTTGGAGAAGCGAGTTCCTTGAGCGGCGGCCGGGCGGGTTGGCCGTGTAGTGGCCGACGGTGGTCCGGAGTGGCGAGTTTGGAGTTTTGTCTTTTTTAGTTAAAGCGGAGAGGCCGAAATCTTCGGCAGATGTAAATCAGTTTTGTAAATATTGTAATAAATAACTTTTTGAGGAAAGCCTTTCCAAGTGCCAACGTCAGAAGACCTGCACGCCTGTCTCAAACTCACCAGTCGCGAAGTACGTCCCCCGGGTCACTCACGAGACCCGCCCTCTACCACTCTACGTCAACATCTGGATGCAACAACAACATCGCACAAGGGAGAGAGGAAAAAATCGTGACTGCGCTGGTGAAGATGGAAATCTTGCTTGGCACTGTAGTAGATGTCCTGGCAAGTGTTCCCCACGTTTCTCTGAAGTCACCATTCTGGGCTATTGGAAAACACGGAACGCCCGCGAAATCTTTGAGGCCTTTCAAATAGCAAAACATGGCGATGCTTGCGTCAGTTCACCATCGATAGCGCTGACCATAAAATAACTTGATTATTTGAATAAGTATGCTTGAGCGTCTGTCCTGCCTTGGCGCATGCGTTGAGATTACTCAGCGGTCTGTACTCAATAAAGAATACAGTTGTTAGTCCAGCCGTTGTCCTGTGTTGTTCTCTCCTGGTGTGTTCGTCTTTTTGGCTAGTATTTTCTTCTTTAACATCTTCTTGTGCTTCTGTTCTATCTGGCGTGTCACAAGGCACCGTCCTGGGGCCCCTTCTCTTCCTTATTTATATTAATGGCTTACCAGCTAACTTGTGTTCTAACGTGCGCATGTTTGCAGACGACTGCGTTATTTACCGCCCAATAACCAACAGTAGTGACATCCAGCTCCTACAATCCGACATTGAATGTGTAATAACTTGGTGTAACAAATGGCTAATGTCTTTAAACACGAAGAAAACATTTCTCCTATCCTTTCATCGACGTCACTCACAACCTACTTCAAGCTACTCAATCTCCAATTCCGAAATCACTGCTGTAATGGAGTATACATACTTCGGTGTTCATTTAACCCGCGATCTCAATTGGGCACATCACGTAACGCAGATTATTAACGGTGCTAATCGTGTTCTCGGTTATTTTCGCCGATCCCTTCGCCTAGCTCCTCCATCCATAAAGTTGTTAGCGTATTTAACATTCATTCGTCCCAAACAGGAATACGCATTCGCGGTTTGGGACCCATATCGAAGTAACCTTTCTAACTTACTGGAAGACACAAAACCGCGCAGCAAGATTCATCCACTCGGCCTGCTCCTACCATGTAAGTGTCACTGAACTAAAATGTAATGCTCCTCTTACAAACTTAGCAGACCACCGTACTAATGCAAGACTATACCTTTTTCATAAATTTTACTATCACCCTATGACCAAGTCTATTATCAGCCCTGCCCACCGCATCTCCAGACGCACGAACCACCAGAAGGCCGTTTACCCACCCGCTGCCCGGACTAGTGCTCACCTGTCATCATTTTTTGTCCGCACCGCAAAGGACTGGAATGCTTTGCCCAACACCGTCGTACTTCACTCCGACCCATCATCATTCAAAAAATCCATCGAATAAACTATGTGCCCTGAATTCCACTCCCTCATGTAATACACCTTTAATGGGGCCTTTGAGGTTGTGATAAATAAATAAATATTTAAAATCATGAACGTTTTCTTCAGCGTGTTATTAAGGCAGAGCAATTTCGCGTTTTTCGCTGCAGTAGATAGAACTGGCACGGTGCAGTCGACCACGCGTATTTGCAGAGTGCTATGCTGACTGCGCATCAGTATTTGGGAGGATAACAAAGTGCACGATTTCAAGAAGACACGCATGAAAGAGAGGGACAATAGGATGCATATCATCGCTCGTTTGAAACCTCCATGACATATAGACTTTCTGGAGTAGTATGCTGGATGTATAATTATAAAGATTATGCAAGCTGCTCATAATCTGCGCCTGCGCCTGTTTCGCTTGTTCAATAGTAAAATTCGTTTGCTGCAATTACCATCAAAATACAGCTGTGTTTAATGCATTTCTTAACCCTTTCGTACTGACATAAGCGACGTGGTTACAAATTACCGGGCAGTTATAGCGGAACAGATGGTTTCACTACTTGCCCTTAGCTTACCTTTCCTGTGGAGAAATATCCAAAGGGAAAGGATACAACCGAACTGGATGGCGGACGAGATGGTAGACAAACACGGGTAAAAGTATATAAATACGAAAGTATAGAACCAATGTGTTCACCTGTGGGGTCCAAACGGAGAGGAAAACAAAAAGGCTAGAATTAAGACAGACGGCTCTGAGAGCTACGAAAAGAAAACTGATAGGTGTAACGCCAATAAATATCAGCGCGGATTCGAAACCCAACTCGCGTGGGTGATGTTCTAGTCGAAATTAAGACGATCTCTCAGAACGACAGAGCGGATACCAAGAATATGGAGACGTAGTAAAAGGCGTCAGATCGTCAGGTGGAGTGATGAGGTAGGGTTGCCGCGGCTGAAGGCCTGAGTGATGCTAATGACGATAATGGTGACGTAATTATTTAGCGCGATCACACATGGCGCAGCTTCTTCTTTGTACAGGTTATGACTTCCATAAAAGCTCATGCAAAGACATGCTGCTAAAATTGAGCCGCTCGGAGAGAGCGCCTTCTAGACCAGCCCGCTGACAGCGTACGGAGAAAGCATTCTTTTCTGCCCGACACCAAAGGTGTGCGGAGAAGCTGCAGTAAGGAGTGATCGTGGTGAGAGAGGGGGGAGGGGGGATTCCAAAACGACCATCAAAGACGCTGCTATAATTTTCAGCACTGGTTGGGCCCTTAACACCGGCTCACTACGATGTCACTGATGATTGTGGCTGTTAAGCTTACATCTACTACTGAATGCGCAGCATTTTCGAGAGTCCAGCTGTCTGTATAGGCCTAACACGCAAAGTCGAGCGGGTTGACGTTGAATTGACGCTCAAACACTCGACTGCCATCATCGTAGCAGCAGTGTTGTTAATTAGTGATTAGTATTGAACTTAACCGCTAGGGACATGCAAAAAGTGCAAATTTTCACGTCGTAGAGCGCCAAAAGGAACTAGAAGCAGGCGGCACGGTTTTTCCGCACGGTTTTTCCGCGTTCTGAAGGAAGCGCGCGAAACTCCAGAGAGAAACAAGATTTTGGCGCGCACAGAGACTGTGGCTGCGCCAACTTTGGTGCGCCACGTAAGTGGCCAACACGGAAAATACATTGCGAAAATACGGAGCTTGTGGTTTGTTTTGATGCTTTAGAATTTCCACATTCTAATCAAAATTTTTTTGATACCTCTGTTTTAATCATTGCGCAAATAACTGCAACCAAATGTTTAAATTGGCTTAGGTTAATAATTGATACTTCAGATAGTACTGAGCACATAAAATCGTACGGTTTCCTTTGCATTACAGCAACATGTAGCGGTTTTTGTTTGTGGTTCGCGTTATGTGTTATTGTATTGTATGTCGTGTAGCGAGACGTAGCGCGCTCGTTAAATGCGTAACAAGGTGATAGACGTGACTCGTCCGTTAGAAGTTGATGTGAAAGGATGGAATGTTATCGCTCAAGCTATGTACACAAGATTCGGATAAAATACTGACACTTTAGGGGAATTGCACACTGCCTCGCACAAATCTGCTTCCTTGTGACAGACCTGCGCCGCCCACATCGGTACGAGGAACGTCATCTCCTTTAGTGGCTAGGGTGAAACCTGCAAGCATCAAATTTTAAGTCAGCGCATAAACTTTACCCTCAACTTGTGGCTCAGCTCGAGCCCGTGGGCGGGCCTCCTGTGCACCATGGAGGAAGGAAGAACTCAGGAGAGGCCGTTCCCATACAACAACATGGGAGAAAAATGTGGAGGAAGTCACGGGGTTTTTCTCGCTCGAGAGGCCATCTTGTCCGGACAGCTTGTTTACAAACCGGGAGGCAGCAGGTGGCCGCGGCGTACCATTTGAGGTGAGGCGTAGGCGTAACTGCTCGAGTTTGTTTTTGGCGGTGCTCAAAGGCTCGCTCAGCGCTGGATTAAGGAGGGGGGGAGGCTAAGGGGGCTGCAGCCCAGGGCCTCACCTCGGAGAGTAGAAGGGGGCCCATTTATTCTAACCTGCTTAGTATATGGAACCATGGGCAATGGAACTTCGAGCAACATGTATGAAGCGAGAAAACCAGAACGAGCAGACGGGGCCCCCCTCCTAATGTAACAGCATGCGTTTAGCCTGATCATTTGGGGAGAGCTTGTCGAGCTGCAAAAACAGGAATCCCCCGCCATCCAGGCGCGGCCCTCTTTCTTACGAAGCGAGGTGCGTTTGCTTGGAAGAGTTTTCGTGATTTCCTGTCAGTCCGTCTGTCCAGTGCTGTCTGGAGAGGAAGGGCAAGGGGGAAATACCTAAAACATGTAATGTGGGATGAGGACCTAAATCTCCCTTCCCCTCGTCACCACCACGCCACCTTCCAACTGTGATGACCCCCCATAATGCGCAGATCCACACGGGACGGAGAGGCAAAGAGACACCGTATGGCTCAGTTTAAACAAACAGATATATTCAACAATTACACATGATGAAGATTATACATCAGAGGCTGGGGCGTCCGAGCTTACGTGCCGACGACTTCATGGGGACGATGGAGGGGCTCCGGAGTTGAGCTCGAACGGTTGCTGGCAGAATCTGCACGCCGTCGGGCTTCGGCGCTGAAGGCCCCCTTGGCGAACGATGTCGTCCTGAGCGTCCCTCTTCGGTACTCCTTGTCGATTTTTATATCCTCTTATCCCCACACTCCCTAGGGTGAGGACGCCCACGCCGGAGTGGGGGGGGGCATAGGGCTTTCACTTGGGCGCACAAACACACCACCGCACTTATGGTCTCGCCCCCCTCACGTGTTGAGTCCGAGGGAAAGAAGGTTGTCGTCGAGGTAGCGCATAGCGTCGGCTGTGGTAAGGCGCGCTCTGGCCCGCTGACGGTTCCCGCGGGTCACCGGCCTCCGTTCTCCATCAAATGACACTCGCCCCTCAAGGCCGGAACGCGAGGTCACTAAAAGGCCGGGAAAGTGGTCCCTTGTCCTGGGATGTGCTCGGGAGGGTTGATTTATGGTGCCCGCCGTCTTGCCACGGGGCCAGGCCCGCCGAAACGAGGCCCCCCTGGAACGGCCACGGCAATTGGGGAAGATAACGCCCGTCTCCCCGCGGCGGCGGCGGCGGCGGCGTTCGTCTCGTGCCGACACTATGGAAAGGGGGTCCGGTTGTGCTTAAACCCCTTCGTTCTGGTCGTCTCCGTGCGGTCCACGGCGGCAGGCCCGAAAGCAATCCCACTCAAGTTGCTTGCAGCCATATACAGTAGAAACATGTAAGGGGGTCCGGTTGTCGCCGTTCTCCTCTCTTCCAGCTGAATTGTTTTCCTTTGAGTGCTTTCGCCGCCACTGGGGGCTCCGTCTACGCCGCGCCGTCGAACGCGGACCCTCGTAGCACACACAAGGAACGTCACACTCGCTCACCCTCCAGAAGAATGTTCTCCGAACATTTGAGTCTATGCAGCTCCCCTTGTCTTTCTGAATCGCCTCGCACAGTGCGTCCGACAAAACACTTTTCGCTGCACTCAACACCACTGCACAACACCATATGCCTCAGCTGACATAACTGCGCTCTCAAGGGGCAGCACTGATCTTCTTTTACAGATAAACATGAAACTCAGCACCCAAGCCCCTCCTTTCTAGTCCAAACTGGACGAAATAAATTTACCACAGTTAAAAAGGAGCTCCCACTTCTAGCACGATCACGGCACAGACAAAAATATAGATAACGAAAGGAAGTAGGGCAGGTTCTGCATGCGCTCCGCATGCTCTCCTGTGAAGGTGTTAGTTAATGACAGAAAGGTTTAACTACCAACTCCGATAACTTAACACATACGCATATAGCAATGTTATGAGCTGCGGCATTACACAATTCTAACCAGTTCACAACTCCGCTCTGTTTACGCCATTAGTCCGACTTAGCTTTCCGATTTCGCAGCGGATATCGGCCTTCATGAGTCATACTAAGTAAGTCTGTGACCCTTTGTCTGCTTTGGGACTCGCGAGGGCTCGTGGCAGGAGCCTCTCCTGGCGTTATCTGCGCGGAAACCTCGCGCGCTTCTTCTTCTAGCAATGCATGAAGTAAATCCGGTGGCATTCCGGCCGTCACCTCTGGCGCCTGCCGAACAAATGCAGAAGAGGGCGTTTCTTGCGAACTATCTGCGCGCTCCGCTTCACTTCTGTCCCCATCAAAATCCGCGCTTTCCCTTTCCTCATTTCGTGAATACAGAACCGGTGCCGACTTGAGGCGATTTGCGTGTATCCTTATCAAGCGCCGGTTCATGTCTCGGACTCTGAAGTTTACCGGAGAAAGCTTCTCGACAACCTCGCACGGTCCTCTCCACTTCGTCTGGAACTTACGAGCTAGCCCAATCTGCCCTTGGCAGTTTTCAATGTACACGCTGTCCCCCACATCAAACGGTGCGTCTCTAGCACTACGATCGTGCACCTCCTTCCTGCGCTTCGCCGCTTTCTTTAAAGCCTCCTTTACGATGTCCCTCGCCACTTGCAAGCGCGATTCTAGCTCAACCTTATAGTCGTCCAGTGAAGCGTATGGGACACGACGGGGCCCCTCTGGCACTTCACTAGGCTGGTCCGGGTCTCGGCCGTAGAGAAGAAAGAATGGCGATTCGCCCGTGCTCTCGTGTGCTGAGGAATAGGCAAACATTGCATACGGGAGCCACAAGTCCCAGTCCCGCTGGTCGCGCGAAACAAAATGCGACAGGAACCCGGCCACGGTTTGGTTCAGTCGCTCCACCGCGCCGTTGCAAGCCGGATGGTACGGTGTTGTCTGCTTCTTAGCGATCTTAAGCAGCTCGCAAACTTTCCTCATTAGCTGCGACACGAAGTTCGTTCCCCGATCTGTGAAGAGTTGCCTCGGGGGTCCATGTCGGAGCACGATCTGTTCGACAAATGCTCTTGCAACCGTGTCTGCCTTTTGATCTGGGAGTGCTACCGCTTCCGCGTATTTTGAAAGGTGATCGACAAATACTAAAATGTACTTGTTTCCGGAAGTGGTCGTGGGCAATGGGCCCATTATGTCCATACCTGTCCGCTCGAAGGGAGCCGAAACCTCAGGGAACGGCTGAATTGGAGCTGGTCTTCGTCCCTTGGGTGTTTTTCTTTCGAGACAGGAATGACACTTCGCACAGTAGTCTCTAACATCCTGTCGCATGCCACTCCAAAAGTACAAACGCTCCACACGCCTGCTTGTCTTCGCTACGCCAAAATGACCGGCGCATGGCGCATCGTGAAACGCGCGAAGAACCCTTTCTGTCCACGACCGAGGTATGACGACTCTCTCCCAAGCGGTTTTCTCTGGTCTCCCTTTCCTGGTTGGCCTCGTGCGCCGACACAGGGTGCCGTCTTTGCCAATGAAATTACCTAGCTGTTCGGGGTGAGACGGTGCGCCCTCTAAGCTTTCGATTATTCGCTTCAGGTCAGGATCTTTGCACTGCTGTGTGAGTAATTCGGCGGGGTCGACTACGGGGACAAACTCATCTATAGCTGCCACGGCAGCTGTGCGGCTGAGTGCATCAGCATTCAGATGTGTCTTTCCTGACTTGTGCTCCACTTCAAAGCAGTATTCCTGCAGGTGTAGATTCCATCTAGCCAGTCGCGAGCTAGGGTCCCTGATACTCATCACCCATTTCAGAGGATGGCAGTCTGTGACTAGCTTGAATTTGCGGCCGTAAAGGTAGCATCTGAAGTGCGTTACTGCCCAGACAACGGCGAGGCACTCCCTTTCCGTAGCTCCGTACTTTTGCTCTGTGGGGCTCAGCTGTCGGCTAGCAAAAGCAACGGGATGTTCTTTGCCCTCGATAACCTGTGATAGCACGGCACCAACTGCGAACTTTGACGCATCTGTGGCCATAACGAAGGGCAAATTAAAATCCGGGTGGCGCAACAGCGGTGCACTCATTAGCTTCCTTTTCAGGGCCCCAAAAGCATCCTCCGCGTTTTCGTCCCAGCGAAAGGCGACATTTTTGGCTGTTAAGGCGGTGAGCGGCTTAGCGAGCTTGGCGAACTCCTCTATGTGCCTTCGGTAGTAACCGATCAGGCCGAGAAACTGACGGACCTGGCGGACGCTAGTCAGGGATGGAAAATCCGAGACACACCTTAGTTTTTCAGGGTCCGGTCGCACGCCGTCAACTGAAACAACGTGCCCGAGGTATTTCACCTCGTTTTTGAGGAATTGGCACTTAGAGGGCTTCAGCTTGAGACCCGCTCCTCTTAGTCGCACCAAAACCTGCTCAATATCGCGCAAGTGGTTCTCAAAACTGTCACTGTATATGATTATGTCATCCATATACACGAAGCACAGCCTCCACAGAAGACCTGCTAGGATAACATCAGCGGTTCTCTGCCAGACAGCAGGGCTGTTGGCCAGACCCATCGGCATTCTTTTCCATTCATAGTGCCCTGAGGGCGTGTTGAATGCCGTTTTCTCGGCATCTGTCGGATCCACTGCTATCTGCCAGAATCCCGCCGCCATGTCCACTACCGTGAAGTACCTGGCAGAGCCCAGCTGAGAAAGCGTCTCCTGTATATTGGGGATGGGATATGGATCGATGCGAGTTACGGCATTTAGTTTGCGGTAGTCCACTACCAATCGATACGAGCCATCTGGCTTTTCCACCAATAGTGCTGGTGCTCCCCAGGGTGACTTTGAGTGTTCGACAATGCCGCGATCATTCAGGTCCTGCACCTGCCGCTCCATCTCCTCACGTTGGGAGTAAGGAATCCTGTACGCACGCTGGTAAACGGCCGATGAAGTGCCGGTTTCTATCCTGTGCTTTATAACGCCACAGCAGCCCAAATCCAGGTTGGACGCGGCAAATACCTCCGAGTAGTCGTTCAGCAAACTAGCCAGAGCCTCCCTCTCCCTGGATTTTACGTGAGAAAGATCGAACGACGCCTTTGCAGCCGAAGGACTAGCATGCTCTACAGTTGCGAGTACCGTATCGGTGGGCTCACGTTTCTGTATCGCAGAGGTGAAGAAAGCCAATGTTTTGTTCTTGGGAAGGCTCAGTGGCTGCTGGCTACAGTTAACCACCCGTAGGGGCACTCTGTGGGCGTCATTAACTGTCCCGAGGCACGCGGCTGCCTTCAGGCCATTGCTGAGAGAGTCGACCGGCTCAAGCACTCCGACGGCGCCGCTCTCTACATCTGAAGGCACAAACGCGTACAAAATGTGCACCGACCAAGGAAGGACGACTGCCTCATCGACCAGCCTGACGGCAACCCGCGAATACACCTTCTCCAATGATCCCACTGTTTGACGGGTGTCAATATCGGTAATGCGAATCTCAGCCCCTATCCTGTTCAAAAACGGAACTTTTGAGCCGCCCGCATTAACCTCTTCCTCAGAGAATGAGACTACTACCTTCCCTTTTCTCAAAAAATCCTGCCCTAATATACCTGACACTCCCTTTGGCAGAGACACCGTGTCCGGGCATACGTAGCAGGGGTGCTCCAATACAATTCCGCCGAGAGAGAAGTGTAACCGGTAGAGTCCACTTATGCCAAGAGGATCCCCCGTTATGCCTACAAATTTGGTTGCCTTACCACCAGACGCTTCCAACACCTCGCGGTCCCCCTTCCTTCGAAGCGTGTTTAAACTGCTCTCCTTAAGCAATGTCACTTTTGACCCCGTATCTATAACAATTCCATGCAGCAAGCATTTAACTTGCAACGCACAACAGGGCATGCCTCGTCGGCCACGCAAACCACCACCACCTCATCATCCACTGCTCCCTCCCCATGCTCCTCAGGATGGGGAGGACTATCTAGTTTTTTGTCTCGGTATCTGGAGCCCCGCTGTAGGCTTGCTTAGGGCGTGTCTCGCCTGCTTCTCTTTGTCACTCCCCACGGCGCACGTTTTGGCAAAACCTGGCGATGTGTCCGCGACCCTGGCAAGCGAAGCATACGATTTCTTCAAAATCTCGCATACCGCGCCTGTAGCTTTGTGGCGGTCTCCAGTTTCCAGCGAATGGGCGCTGTTGAGCGCGTGCTTCCAACTGGCATTCCACCTGCTGAGATAGCAGCTGTTCTAAGCGATCTAACCGCTCTGTCAAGAGAGCAACCTCAGGGTTGAGCACCGCTCTCTCTATGACGCGTACTCTCGCTGCGGCTGTCGTTAACGCCTCATCCAATGCGGCCGCCACGGCTTGGTCGAAATTGCTCGCCTTGCGCGAGAGCACGAACCGGCGCACGGGGTCTTGCAGACCAGCCACGAACAAAGCGGTCATTTCCTCTTTAAGTAGATCCTCCGCGTATTTCTTCCTTAGCTGGTCTCCTTCCTCCTCCCTGCTTAACGTATCGCGTGCTAGGCGCTGAATCCGCGACACAAACGTTCGCACGTCCTCCCCTACCATCTGTCCGGCGTCACGGAACCTCTGTACCCGCACGTGACGTGGTTCAGTGTCGAAATGATCAAACGCGAGCTTCTTAAATTCCGCAAATGATTTTGTGGATTTTACTTTTTCGTCTCGCCATGCAAAATCATGAGCAGCTCCTGCCATCTTACACCTCGCCATTCTCAGCATTTGAGCATCGGACCATCCCCCCATTTTCCCAATCTCTTCTAGCATGGAAAAAATAATCGCAGATTGGAACCCCTGTCTTATCTCCTGTAAACGTCGGAATGACGCTTCCTAATGCCAGCATGCTTGCTCCGAGCGACGGCTGTGGAGTGGGAGCTCCCTCAGATACAGACATTTTTTTTTCTCAAGCCCTCCGGTGCCTCAAGCCTCTCAAATGGGGGTAAAAGTCCAACAATCAGTCCCGTGATTTCCTTTTGATTACAATTTTGAAGTCATGAATGTCGCAGCATTCAGAGGACATTTGCTTTTGAGACCCCACTCCTGGCACCAGTGTGATGACCCCCCATAATGCGCAGGTCCACACGGCACGGAGAGGCAAAGAGACACCGTATGGCTCAGTTTAAACAAACAGATATATTCAATAATTACACATGATTAAGATTATACATCAGAGGCTGGGGCGTCCGAGCTAACGTGCCGACGACTTCATGGGGACGATGGAGGGGCTCCGGAGAATTGAGCTCGAACGGTTGCTGGCAGAAGCTGCACGCCGTCGGGCTTCGGCGCTGAAGACCCCCTTGGCGAACGATGTCGTCCTGAGCGTCCCTCTTCGGTACTCGTCGATTTTTATATCCTCTTATCCCCACACTCCCTAGGGTGAGGACGCCCACGCCGGAGTGGGCGGGGGGCATAGGGCTTTCACTTGGGCGCACAAACACACCACCGCACTTATGGTCTCGCCCCCCTCACGTGTTGAGTCCGAAGGAAAGAAGTTTGTCGTCGAGGTAGCGCATAGCGTCGGCTGTGGTAAGGCGCGCTCTGGCCCGCTGACGGTTCCCGCGGGTCACCGGCCTCCGTTCTCCATCAAATGACACTCGCCCCTCAAGGCCGGAACGCGAGGTCACTAAAAGGCCGGGAAAGTGGTCCCTTGTCCTGGCATGTGCTCGGGAGGGTTGATTGATGATGCCCGCCGTCTTGCCACGGGGCCAGGCCCGCCAAAACGAGGCCCCCCTGGAACGGCCACGGCAATTGGGGAAGATAACGCCCGTCTCCCCGCGGCGGCGGCGGCGGCGGCGTTCGTCTCGTGCCGACACTATGGAAAGGGGGTCCGGTTGTGCTTAAACCCCTTCGTTCTGGTCGTCTCCGTGCGGTCCACGGCGGCAGGCCCGAAAGCAATCCCACTCAAGTTGCTTGCAGCCATATACAGTAGAAACATGTAAGGGGGTCCGGTTGTCGCCGTTCTCCTCTCTTCCAGCTGAATTGTTTTCCTTTGAGTGCTTTCGCCGCCACTGGGGGCTCCGTCTACGCCGCGCCGTCGAACGCGGACCTTCGTAGCACACACAAAGAACGTCACACAACTCTCAATTAGTTCCGCCACTGTCCTTTTCATAGAAGGGATGTGCTGCAGTACCCAACAGTGCCTCCCTTTCGACTTTTCTTTACCGTGATAGTAATATGGGGGGATGAGTCCGATAGCAGATGATGATGAGTCTGATGGCAGAGACTAGGCAGGAAAGGAAATAAGACGTCACACGTGCTTTTGTCCGCGAGCCGTGGGGCATGGAATGTTCACTGTTCGGGCTAGGGTTGTGGAAGAGTGAAGGGGGAAGTTGGAGAGCTGGACACAAAGGCCTGTCTCCAGGGCCCATTCCTGCCTAGTGGCCGCGCACCCTCGCGCGCGCTCGACGGAAAAAGTTGTTCAGACTGCCCGCCGAACTTTCCAGAAAGAAGTAGAAAAAGATGACTTAGAGGCGACGAAGGGCGCATAACTTCGCCCGCGCTAGGAGTCGCCCTCTCCCCTTCGTTCTCGCGCTCGGCGTCGACGGGGCGAAAGAAAAATCGAGAACCTCCCAGAACAGACAATTGCTCCTAGCCAATAGAAAGACGAGACCGGATCGGGAGGAGTGAGTTTGTACGGAGAAGGAGGGAAAGTGTACAAGGAACTCTATGCGTATGTGAACGCCTGCTTAGGCGCTAGTAACAGACAGACGCTGTGCCCGTCTATGAAAGGAAGTTGGTCGCGGGCTGCGATTCAGCCCCGAGCCGCCGGTTAAGCTTGCATAAGCCCGCCCGCTGAAGAGCTCCCGGGGGACGCACCGCTCTCGGCCAGCTACGGACCATCCAGGCAGCGTGCGCCAGTCATCGGGACGGCCACCGTTGGACACCTGCGGTCGCGTCGGGACTGACGAAGTGCCCGATGCGGAGAACAATTAGCATCCATTCATGCGAAAATGCTCGGTCGGAAGCATCAAATTGGTGCGTCTAAACGACAGGCGAAGTTAGAAAGAGAAGAGCGTGAAAAGAATTAAGGTACCAAAGATGACAAAGTTCCTATTGAATGCAGCTTCCGCGGAGCAGTATGATCGTTCTACCCAGAGTCCGTGTCAAACTCCCAGTAGTACCGACTGTGCTTCTGTGGAGTTCTTGCCAACTCCATCACCACGGTTTCCTGGCAAGAAGCAAGGTTTGACTCATCTTGGTTGTCTGGATCCTGTGAAAACGGTGCCAACCTCGGTCGTCCATATTTCTGAGCAACCGACGCTAACCGAGCCCAGTCCTGTTCCTGAGTCAGCAACGTCTATGCTACTCGGCCGGGCCCCTGCCACAGAGCTCCAGGTGTCCGGTCCGCCACGCCCGATTTCTACTACTGCTGATCAACAGGTGCCAAACCTCCCCGATAAGCCTCCTTCTACTGACGAGCGCCAGGAAATAACACTCCAAGAACCGACTCACTTGTTTCCTGTTAGTGTGGCTTCAAATAATCATGTTCCCACCCACAAAGTGTGCCTCGAGAGGATGAATGAGACGGCTTCTCGTTGCGGCAACAGAGAAGTACCGACACCCCCGCAGCAAGAGGTACGTTGCGAGATTCTCCGAAGTGACCTTGCTAATTGGCCGGACGTTATTACTGACAGCTTTCGGAGTGTATGCCTTGAGAAAGGGCCATTGTATTTTTAAAATCGGGCAGAAAATTTTTCGTCTTCCGAAAGGCAATCCAAAACTCAGAAACGCTATATGTCACCTCATCTTTTCGTGCGAAAGGATGTAAATGGGGAGGCGTACGTACGAGCGACACTGGTTAATGTACTGGGAGGCCAAAGGTTCTGTTAACTGTTTCATGCGCAAACTATTTTCGATTTCAAGCAACCCCAGTGCTTGAACCACTCCCGGCTTTTCTTATTGGAAAAGAGCAGAAGAAAAGGTTTGCGCACATGAAAATAGCGTCGAGCACCGGAACTGCGTGACAGCATAGCTCGCCCGCTCTAACTCTAGCAGCACAATTTACAAGGAGATTGTTAAGCAACTTGCCACTGAGACCACTTACTGGACAGAGGTGTTGAAACGCGTAGTTGTTGCAGTTAAGCTTCTAGCTGAGCGCGACCTAGCGTTGAGGGGTTTGGTTCACCGAAAAACGGCAATTATATGGGAGTGCTTAACTCCATTGCCAAGTTTGATCCTTTTCTAGAGGAGCACATCAAACGCTACGGGAACAAAGTAAAAGGTCGCCCATCCAATCTGTCAAAAACCATTTGTGATGAATTTATCGAGCATATGGCAAAGGCTGTCAAGGAACGTCTTGTTGACGAAGTG
This sequence comes from Amblyomma americanum, assembly GCF_052857255.1. Taxonomy (NCBI): domain Eukaryota; kingdom Metazoa; phylum Arthropoda; class Arachnida; order Ixodida; family Ixodidae; genus Amblyomma; species Amblyomma americanum. The sequence continues at coordinate 120,287,163 of NC_135497.1, read as the reverse complement.
AAACGCTCAAAATATTTCTCTTTGTTTGTTGATTCGACTCCAGACCTTACTCACTTTGATCAGCTGTCAGTTGTTTTACGATGCTATTTAAATGGGAACGTGTACGAACGCTTTCTTGGATTTGTTTCAATCGAATCGCATACCGGATCGTATCTTCTCGATTCCGTGATGTCCCTCTTGACGACCAATGGCATCTCAATTGATGATTGTAGCTGCCAAGCTTATGATAATGCGAGTAATATGTCAGCAAAATACAAAGGACTGCAAGCTCAAATCAAACACCTGAACGAATTGGCAGTCTACGTGCCGTGTGCTGGTCACTCACTGAACTTAGCTGGCGCGTGTAGCGTTGACAGTTGCCTTGAGGCAATCAAATTTTTCACTGTAATTCAGAGACTGTCTGTGTTCTTTGCTGCCTCACCTAAGCGATCGAGGTATCTTTCGGACAGCATGGGCGGAACTGGCCAGCAGCTTGTTTTGAAAAGTCTCTCTGAGACCAGGCGGTCAAGACACGCTGAATCATGTAAGGCCATTCTGAAAAATTTCAATGCAGTCTTGTGTTGCCTTGAAGTTATAGCAAAGAACGAGGAAGAAAACGGTGACACTAGGAACCAAGCGCATTCTCTCTTCAAGAAAATGACAAAACTAGAGACTGCATTCATAGCGATTTTATGGAGTGAAATCTTGGAGCGCTTTCACAAAACGAGCGTAGCACTTCAGAAACCAAGCCTAGTGTTGCATTTGGGTTGCAAGCCCCAAGGGTAGCGTTGGCCTGGCGGCCTGGGGCAAAGCAGGAAACATCCGAAGGTCCCGGCAAAGGATGAGTCGACTGTCAACAGAACAACTTGATTATTCTGGCATCGCAAAAGAGCAGCCGGTCAGGGCGACCACGTTACTCGAAGGAAGGAATCGAAGGCTCTCCTTCGCGTCCGGCGCAGCTGTCTTTTTTTTATACCCTCGGAGTCGAGGGCAAGAGGGAACGGCTTGGGAAGAGTCATCCGATACGGCGACGCTTGAACATGTTCAGGCGTGACGGGCGCGTCCGCCAGGCCGGCGCCGGTCAGACCTCCTCGCCTCCCAGTTGAGGAGCTCCTCTCCCCGGCTGCCGCGCTTTGACAAGCGTGGGCAAAACAAGCACACACACACACACGCACGCACGACGACACGTGGCACTGAAACATGCCTGGACGCGCTTGGCGGGAGGCGTTGCGGCCGCGATGAACGAAGCCGCGGCGTCCGTTGCATCCGCGCCGGCTATACCGCGCGTCGTAGGTGAGACGTAACAGACCGCCCCGCCGGGAGAAGGAGATCCCGATGGTCAGGGGACTGCATCCGCTGTCCAGAGGGATGTCGCTCGATGATGCTCGTAAACGAAACCGGTCGTCCCTCGACGTTGCTTGAGCGCAGCGCACAGAGAAGGCCTCGTTCTCAGGTTCAGGATCACACAGGGCACTGCAAAGTCACTTCGGGAGAGTTGCCATTTTTGTGCTCGTTCCCAGCAAGCGTTAGAACTACGCCGAAACGCAACCGCTCAGTCAGCAAGCACGAGACAACCCTCACTAAGCTCTGCCAGGCTCTTTCCCCTTTTATACTACTGCCTAGTTCCTTACAGTAGTCAAGCAGCACTCAGAACGCGTCCACAAATTGGAAAATTGCACTAGAAAGCACATAATCACTTTGAAACACTAAACAAAAGCAATATGTTAAAAATCCTGCCTCAGGAAGAAAACATCAGTAACCAACAACTTTGAGGCGGATTCCTACGTTAGGGGCTTCGACTTAAGCCATCGGCGTTACCGTTGAGACTCCCCTTTTTGTAACGCACCTCAAAGGAATATTGTTGCAAAGCGAGGCTCCAGCGCAGGAGGCGGCCATTTTTGGGAGAGATGGTCTGCAGCCATTGGAGAGGGCAGTGATCCGTCTCAATGATAAACCTCGAGCCGGCTAGGTAGCATGACAATTTCTGAACGGCCCACACGAGACACGCACACTCTTTCTCGGTGGCGCTGTACGCCTGCTCACGACAGGTCAGCTTACGACTAGCATACAGGACGGGGTGTTCCACTTCTCCATTGTCCCTTTGGCACAGTACAACGCCCATGCCTCGCTCACTAGCATCGCACTGAACAACGAACCCTTTGGTATAGTCTGGCGATCGTAGCACAGGCTGGCTTGTTAGGGCGCTCTTTAGGGCGCTAAAAGCTCTCTCCTTTGTCTCGCTCCAGACGACTGTTTGGGGCTCTGTTTTTCTTAGAGCATCCGTCAGGGGAGCCGCGATATCGGAGTACCTGGGGATGTACCTCTGATAGTAGCCGGCGACACCCAAGAACGACCGAATATCGGTCTTCGTGCGCGGTTGCGGGAAGTCTCGCACAGCGGCCACCTTTATTTCAGAGGGGCGGCGACGACCCTGTCCAATCACGTGACCGAGGTAGACAACCTCGGCCTGTGCTAATTGGCACTTGGGAGCCTTGACTGTCAAGCCCGCTTCGCGCAGGCGGGTTAGCACTGCCCGCAAGTGTGCCATATGCTCAGACCAGGATGCGGAGAATATCGCTACGTCGTCTAAATACGGTAAAGCAAATTCTTCCTGTCCCCGCAACACTTTGTCCATGAGGCTTGAAAAGCAGTATGGCGCGTTCTTCAAACCAAAACTCAAAACTTTAGGACGGAATGTTCCCATTGGTGAAATGAACGCCGCATACCTACTAGCCTCCTCTGTAAGTGGAACCTGCCAATAACCCCTGACAAGATCTAGGGTGGAAATAAACTGAGCGCTACTAACTTTCTCAAGGCGCTCCTCGATGTTAGGGATCGGATAAATTTGATCCTTAGTGATAGAATTAAGCCTGCGGTAGTCGACGCAAGGACGAGGTTCCTTGCCCGGTACCTCAACTAAAATCAAAGGGGAGGTATAATCACTCTCACCCGCCTCAATAACACCGAGCTGTAGCATTTTCTTTACCTCAGCCTCCATAATATCGCGCTGGCGGGGTGACACCCGGTACGCCTTGGATCGTACTGGCTCTGGCGAGGTAAGTTCTATATCATGCGTAAGGACAGAAGTCCTACCAGGCCTCTCAGAGAACTGACCTTGAAACTCTTGTAAGAGTTGGTGTAGTTCGGTTCTCTGCTCAGCTGACAGCGGTGCTCTAATGATTAAGTCACTAATGACCTGATCAGTGTCTTCCCTGTTCGTCACTGAGCCTAGTCCCGGAAGCTCGACCGGAAGCTCTTCTAACTTTCCCGTGTCGGGCATTTCCTCTCCAGTACCTGGTGCCTTCAACGCTACAGGCTCAATTTTATCCAGTTCTGACGTGCTCGGAATATCAGCTTGCTGCGCCTCCGACCCTTTCTCATTGTTCGACAACGTCGGCCCCGCAACTACCGCCTTTGCAGCGAGCTCCCGAACTCTCGGTCTGGTTAAGGCCTGAACGCTAGCCTCACCAAACAAAAGCCCCTTCTCGCGCAGGAGGTGATCGGACCTGTTCGAAAATAGGTACGGGTACTGGGGGGGCAGCCTAGATGACACTACGGCCTCAGTCTCAAGTGCTCCGAAAGGTCCTTCAATAAGCACTTTTGCTACGGGCAGACACACGCTATGAGCTTCCACGGCTTGCTTGATCCATGCGCACTCGCCCGTGAACATATCGGGTTCTACGTAAGAGGGGTGAACTACATCCATTGTAGCTGCGGAATCACGAAGCACTCGGCACTCTTTCCCGTTCACGAGGAAGTCTCGCATGTAAGGCTCGAGAAGCTTCATGTTCTCGTCAGTGCTACATAATGACAAACACACGACTTCTCTTTTTGTTTCTGGACACTGCGCCGAAAAGTGACCCGGCTTCTGGCACGTATAACACACGCGCGCTTGCCTCCTCTCGAACCGCTTTCTGCGTTCGGTTTCGGCTGCCGCCGTCTCCTTACGTTCGGTCGGACTGCTTTCACTCGCATCCGCACTACGCGTGTCCCCCCTTTCTCTCATGGGTGTGAACTTCGGCCTCTCAGACTTGGAGCCAAATTCACCCTTTTGACCGTCCTTAGCTCCGCGAGCCCGACGCGTCACAAACTCCTCGGCTAGCTCGGCGGCTTTAGCCACTGTACTAACGTCTGGCCTATCCAAGACCCAGTACCGCACGTTCTCAGGTAACCGACTATAAAACTGTTCTAGCCCGAAACACTGCAGAACTTTCTCGTGGTCACCAAACGCTTTCTCTTCTTTGAGCCACTCCTGCATGTTTGACATAAGCCTGTAGGCAAACTCTGTATATGACTCATTTCTGCCTTTTTCATTTTCCCGAAACTTCCGACGGAACGCCTCCGCTGACAGCCTGTACTTTTTTAGCAGACTTGATTTCACTTGGTCGAAATCCTCTGCCTCCTCTCTCTTCAAGCGAGCGACTACGTCGGCCGCCTCGGCGGGTAACAAAGTGAGCAAGCGCTGTGGCCACGTTTCCCGAGAGAACCCCTGCTTCTCGCACGTTCGCTCAAAGTTAACCAGGAACAAACCAATGTCCTCTCCAAGCTTAAACGGCCGCATCAGGTCAGTCATTTTGAACGATACCCGTTCTCCTGCACCGTGTGCCTGACTTCCATTACGAGCGCGTTCCATCTCTACCTCGAGACGCTTCATTTCCAAAGCGTGTTGACGGTCGCGCTCTTCTTTCTCTTTCTCTTTTCGCTCTTTACGTTCGCGCTCCTCTTTCTCTTTTTGTTCTTTCCGTTCGCGCTCGTCTTTCTCTTTTTGTTCTTTACGTTCTCGCTCCTCTTTCTCTTTTTGTTCTTTACGTTCGCGCTCGTCTTTTTCTTTTTGTTCCCTCTCCTCAATGGTCTCAAGGCATTCCGACAGCTCGTCATCCTCAGCCTCCAACTCAAGAATCGCCCTTAGCAGTTCTGGCTTTCTGAGTTTGTCTGAGACATCCAGACCCAACTCTCTTGCAAGCTCCAGCAATTTCGGTTTGCGCAACGACTTCAAATCCATGGCTGCTCCGAATGCTGCTTTCTCTACTGCCTACTATTGTCTTGCCGCAAACTAACCCGGCAGCAACGACAACCACAATTACCAGCTCTGTTTCTGACACTAACAAAAGCCTGGCAAAACTCAGAAGAAGAAAGTCCCGCACTCACCAAACCTCGCAGCCAAGAATTCAGCGCAGTCGTTCCGCTGCAGGCAACCAGTCATCACACAGGGCTCGTTGCACTGCTCCCGGATGGTCGTTGTGCTGCTCAGCATACAGTTGAACGCATATCTTCGCTGCTGGCCTCCGTTGTCGGGATCTCACCGCTGGCAACCAGTTGTTGCATTTGGGTTGCAAGCCCCAAGGGTAGCGTTGGCCTGGCGGCCTGGGGCAAAGCAGGAAACATCCGAAGGTCCCGGCAAAGGATGAGTCGACTGTCAACAGAACAACTTGATTATTCTGGCATCGCAAAAGAGCAGCCGGTCAGGGCGACCACGTTACTCGAAGGAAGGAATCGAAGGCTCTCCTTCGCGTCCGGCGCAGCTGTCTTTTTTTTATACCCTCGGAGTCGAGGGCAAGAGGGAACGGCTTGGGAAGAGTCATCCGATACGGCGACGCTTGAACATGTTCAGGCGTGACGGGCGCGTCCGCCAGGCCGGCGCCGGTCAGACCTCCTCGCCTCCCAGTTGAGGAGCTCCTCTCCCCGGCTGCCGCGCTTTGACAAGCGTGGGCAAAACAAGCACACACACACACACGCACGCACGACGACACGTGGCACTGAAACATGCCTGGACGCGCTTGGCGGGAGGCGTTGCGGCCGCGATGAACGAAGCCGCGGCGTCCGTTGCATCCGCGCCGGCTATACCGCGCGTCGTAGGTGAGACGTAACACTAGACATTTCAACTGCTGTAGACCTGCTGAGCTCTCTAGAAGGCTTTGTTAATTTTTTGCGACCTCTCTTTGGTACCTTCGAAGAGAAAGAACGCACTCTAAGTACCAATCGATGTTATAAGGATGAGGGCAAACGTATCGTTTTGAGTAAGCTCCCGGACCGAAAAAGCGATAGTGCGCTACAAGGTAGAAAAAAGTTTATCGTAGAGACCTACAATGTTGTACTTGACAGTCTATAGGCTCTGTTTTGCGAGTGCGAAAGGCCGCCTACACTGAACTCTCCGAAAGGTTCGGATTCTTAAAATTGCTGACAGAAGTTGGGAGCGAGGCCTCTCTGGCTCAGCAGGCTGAGAAGTTAGTGAAAGCCTACAAAAATGATTTGGAGCCAGCATTTTAAGCTGAAATCGTTCAGTTTGCGAACTTTCTGCACAACTCTTTGTACCCCAGGGAATAATGAAGTTTCTGTACGAAAGAAAGCATATTGATGTCTTTTCGAGCCTTTATATTGATTTGCGAATGTGCTTAAGCATACCCGTGGCAAATTGTGAGACCGAACGGTCGTTTTCCAGGTTGTCGCTGATAAAAAATCGCCTTCGTTCGAGCCTCCTTGACGAAAAGGTGAACTCGCTTGCTTTCATGTCCACTGAAAGTGACCTCCTCCGCGATCTATCCTTCCAACAGACTATATCTGATTTCGCCAAAGCGAAGGCGCGAAACGTGTCATTTTAAAAGAGGACTGTTTGCGCTATACATGATTAGTTCCAATAAGTTCATTGTGTCGCCTCCCAGCCTCCACGTTGCCAATGAAACGCTGAGCAGTGTAATTCAAGATAAGCAAATCTTCGTTGTTCGTCTCTTGTTTGTTCTTCTGGTGACATTTAGCATGCTTATAAAGAACTGTATTTTTGTTTTTGTTTTATAGTGCCACGTTTACTTGGTGTCGTCCTTGCTTGTCTTACCTTTAACGAAAATATTTTCAAATAATGTTTTGTAATTACAGTTGGTAATTTTCATCTGTATTCTTGTGCATTTTTATGGTGTTTGTATTGCCTTAAAAGGTCTCTGAAACGCCTTCCGAGGAGAAGACATTAACTCACTTAATCACTGCACTGTGTTGCCATGAAAACCAGGGCCAAATAATACTCTTCTACATGCAGCAGACGACCCACAATCACGCGTCAAAGTTGGCGAGCCCTTTCCGGCGACTTTTTCATGCTCGCTTCCTCCTCCGTCCCCCGCATCTGCGTAGACATGGTGATTGGTGGCCATTGGTTAGATACTTGCAGACTTAAGGCAGCAACCGCGGCCGCGGCCAATAAACCGCTTAGCTCCGGCGGGTCGGGAAGCTCCGCTCCCAGACGGAGGGGGGTTGGGGGTCGGCGAAGGAGCGGCTACCTTTCAGCGTGCAAAAAGTGACAAGAGAAGAGGGAAAGGCGCGAAGACGCTGAAATTCAAATTTTAACTACAGATAACTCAGCTTCAACAAAACGCAATTAAAAAAATCCTTGCTGGACACTATTCGTGAAGCGGCATGCTTCAATATCCTAGGCATGCCGCAACTTTATTAAAGCCCCCTTCACAGCCCCTTTAAGTTGTACATATCTATTGCATGTTTATAGAGTAACGTGTATAACGATTACTGCAGTCTGATGCTTGAATTGTAATAAAGAATGTTTTGAATACAACCATGCGTCTCCTCACAGGATTAAACTTAGTGATACCAACAAAGATTAGCTTCAGAAGGATCGACATCTGAGCTGTGTTGTCTTTTCTGCGTTCTTGTTCGTCTTGAGTGCTCTAAACTTTTTTAAATCCTAGCTTTTGCTGAAAATCGAATGCAGAATAATCACAAAGTGAACATATGTGTTGGTGTTTACAACAGCACTCGTTTCAAGCAAGTTTTGTCGTTTTCCTTATAATAATAACAGTAATAATAATCCCGTTGATCGCCCTTCATTCTTTTTAATTTGGTGGAATTAAAATAAAACTTTGCATATTTCCAGTAGCGTAGCAGGCGACGGGTGGGTGGGGAGTCAGCATAGGGGGAGGGGGCTGCATGTGCATTAGCCCAGGGCCCCCATTTTTTTTAATCCGGCCCTGAAGCTGACGTTGACGGCGTTCGTCCATATCTCAAGGTGGAATTCTGAGCAAAAATCTTTTTGCGTGCCCGGATTTGAACGCGCTCGGCGACAACGATAGCACGGGCATTTCGTCTGCTGCGACACTGCTCGGAGCCGTCGGGAGACCGCCGCTGTTCACTGAGGAGCATTCGCGCTGTTCGTACACCATTGGTTAAATACGGCATGCGCTGCTGAGTGTTCGTCGGCGTGCTGTGCGGACGTTTCGTGTCTTGTGCGTGCAGCGTGCGTGTGCCATTCGCGCTCCCGTTTCCGTCGGCAGTGAAACCTCGTTGCTACTCATACGTGTTCTCTCAACGCTCCAGCGATTGCAACTGGTGTTGATTATAATTCAACTGCCAATTTTGTTTTCCAGAAATCGCGCTTCAGAAGTGGCGGGACCCATAACATGGGCGGAGAGTGCTATTGTAAAGTGTATTCGATCATATCGAGGTCAAGTCTGTATTTTTGATAGCGTGCTATTTTTAGGCCAGTTTCCTGTAGCAGGTATTGCAACTGCTTTCCTGGCCGAGGTCATGGTCAAGAAGTGCCAAAACGGCGAAGCTCTCACTGAATTTGGAGGCCTTTTCTCACACGTGTTTACTGTGCCCATGCTCCGTGATAGCGTTATTTGTCGTAAAAAGCAATTAGTGAAATGAAGGCCCGCTTGTGCATTGAATGTCAATGATTCCTGTGGTTATATGTTGAAAAAAAATATTTCCATCAGTTCATTACGTACAATAAATTCCCTTTCATTGCCTGTATTATTGATCACAAGTAAAGTGTGCTACTATGCAGTAAAATTACAAGCTAGCATTTCATCAAGTAGCGAAAATTGGTGTGCACGGCTGCAGTTCTGCACGTTAAACATGAAATACATCATTGAAATAATGCACAGCACTGTGAAACATACTGCAGCCACTGGGTACTTCTAAACTTTAAGAAGCAGTTTGAAAAGTTGCGGTCATGTATATATTATGCACCAAAACTAGATCTGCGGATGTGAAACAAGCTGCGTTGCAGTGCTACAAAGGGTGGATTTATGGATCATTCTTAAAGAGGGTCAGTCCTATTTGAAAATTGTATTTCTTGGACTGTTTGCATTTAGATAAAGGGGTTCAGCATTGTTTTCCTAGGTAAAATTTCTGTCTTTGGGAGGGGGGCGACACGCCCACCACCATATATTCTCCCCTGTCGTGCTACTATAGGCACTTTGGCCCTCTCTGTTTCTCTCACCTCTTTGAGTTGCTCTTGGAGTTGTGAATCAAAAGTCATTGTTGGCACGGCCCCCTTTATGAACATATCCTGATACTACATTTTGCATTCAGCGTCAAGAACTCAAACTTTTTAGTATATTTTCCCATCCTCACTGCTGTATGAGAAAGCATTCCTGGCATGAGCAACAGCACGAAAACATGTTATGAAGATAAATGCAGTACTCAAGATCAAAAACAAAATACTGCAGGATTTTCTTTGTACTCACTGCTGTAGCAGAAGGATTTGTGGACACAGCTGAACAAATATACGCAATGGAGACAGGTTGCAACATTCAACAAAAGCACCATTAAAAGGCAGGCTGAACACTAAGCTGGGGTGTGACCATGCAGGGAGCATATAAAATGCAGGCTGAACACTAAGCTGGGGTGTGACCATGCAAAGCAGACACGTGCACACTCATTCAGCATGAAACTCAGAGGGTTGTGCTATCCACCACAGAGCGTGACTAAAGTGTGGCCAGTACGTGGGCCACTGTTATGCGAGCATAGCACGCAAACAACCCGACATCAAAAACCTTGCTCAGGGACGTCATGCACAAAGCTCTAAATTCATTCTAGCAAAGAACGATTTTTTTACTACCTCATGAGCCCATTTGGCAGCTGTCCACTCAAAAATCATTATTCTCTCAAATACAAAGTGTTCCAGACGGCCATTTAAATATAAGCCTCGTGCCAGCAAGCTGGACACAGAAAGCTTCCAGGGAGAGTCATGTACTAAAAATTTTCAAGGAGTTTTAATTTAAAGGCAGTACTTTACACTGTCATTACCTGGCATTGCTCAAAGACGAGGTCCACTGCCGCCATGGTATCATTTTCGTACAATCTTTGATTTTACTCTTACGCAGTCCCGTAAAAAACAAGCTCCACAGCAACATATAATACACAAGCATTTCTTGCACTTGAGGAAAAATACAGTACTTTCACACCTTTTTATACAGATGGCTCAAAAACAGATATTTACTCTGGAAGCGCAGTGATGAAAGGGAATTGGAATGAAGTAGGCTTCCACAGTGCGCATAAATTTTCGCTGCCGAATGTTACGCCATCTGTGTAGCCATTGAACAAATAGTATACGAGAACCTCACAAACAGTATTATTTACATAGACTCCTTAAGTTTACTTACTGCTCTTTACTCTCGAAATGCAATTACTCCTATGAGTTGTGAGACCATACACAACATTGTAACAGCCACAGCTCTAAGGCAAAACATAAAACTGTGCTGGGTCCTGAGTCATATCGGAATAAAAGGCAACGAGAGAGCAAATTTGTGCACTGCTCAATCTCGTGGCAAGGAAATAAAAAAGGTAAATATAACCTTTACGGATTGCATTAAATTAGTACAAAGGAAATTAAGGTTAAAAACGGGAGACAGTTTGGAACAATGAAGTAAACAACCAACTGTACTTTGTAAAACCAGCTCTAGGTGAATGGAAGTCATGTTTGCACCAGGAGCGTTTCATTTAAGTTATTTTATGTCGTCTTCGTATAAGCCACGCGCTCATAACACACAATTTTCTATTGACAAATGAAGACAAACCGATTTGTGAAAAATGTGGAGATGACCTAACAGTTAATCACATTTCATACTCATGCACAAAACTTGAAAAACATAGGAAAAAATATTTTACTCAGTTTTGTAATGAACACGTACATTCCTTTACACCCAATGTTTCTTTTGAGTGAAGATGCAATTGTTGACACGACATGTGTTTTTAGCTTTTTAGGAGAAGGAGGTTTTCTCAGGAAACTAAATTTTTAAGCACTGATTCGCTTCATTTTTTTCATACACCTCAGCCACCTTCTCATTTCCGCGAAGGCTCCGGTTTTGTTTAAGGGGAGACACTGCGGTTTGACCTTTTTTTCTTATTTCTTAACTGGTTAAAAGGCTCAACACCCTTGCCCAGCCAAGGATGTCTGCTGACACTACCCGGCCTTCTTCAAAGCTCTTAATAATAGCCACTCATAAAATTTCTTTTTTTCCTTCATCATTAGGTAATACAAAACAATATTTTACGACCTCTACACCACCGATAATTAATATTTTTAGAAAAATCTGCAGAAAACAATTGTTTTACCTTGAGTTTGGAGCATGATGGCCTGAGTTGGCTATATACCAAAAAACACACAAACTGTACTTTACACTGCATTAAGGTGGGGTAGTTGGTTCGGTAACGTCATAAAGTACACAGCGCAATCCAAGACACACTGCATAACAAAGGGAATGAAAGATGATGCGCCGTACAAAGTAACAACTTTTATTTCAGTGGCACCATGGGCAACAGTTTATATCAGAAAAAGAGAGAACACAAACAATCATGCTCTTTAATGTGAATGCCAGGGTTTTCATTTCTCCTGCTATATTTTGGCAGCAGGTTCATATTTATACACAATTTCAATGAGCTAAAATTTTGTGACCTTCACCTCATCTGGTGAAATTAACCTTCTATGTATGCGATTAACACGAGACTAGAATGAACCGGATGTAAGTATACCAGTATATTTCGCCAATTGCAGCCTCCGCCGTCGCAAAACGACGCAAGGCAAAAACGGCAAAAGACACTGCGTACCACGGTGGGCCACCGCAATGAGTGAAAGTTCCTACCCGCGCTTGCCGCAGTTGCGATAAGTGCTTTCGCCGAATGCTACTCGATTATGACCATACTAGTCCGGACTGTTTCGTTCGAACGAGAGAGCGGGGATGGCGCGGAGACGACGAGGCAAAGAGCAATAACTGGAAGCAGCAGAATGTCTCGTGCCAATATTTCCGAGGTCTCCCGTACATGAACAGCGGCCAGAAACCAAGCGCTACTCGCACTGGAGTCTCTTTAGGCCAGCTCCTGCGCGTGGTTTGAAACGCGCCCGCGGAGAATCGTAAGCAAGAGCGCGGTTAAAAATAAACAAGAGCACGCCCAGACAGTATGGCGCCGAGCTCGTTTCCGGCTTCAAAAAATGTCACGTGATGGCCTCTCTAATTTTTCTTCCTCCGCGAGTCGCAACGAGGTCCGTGTCAAGTCTGTCCGCGTGCGTCGGTTCGATTTCTTGCCCTGAAAAGTAACAAATTACATTACAAATTATAGAAAAGTAATTTAGTTGCTGTAATTTAATTACTGCCATGTCTGCCGAGCGGTCTCGTCAGGAAACCGACAAAGAGCATGGAGGGAAAAAAAACTAAGGAGGGAGAGTCCAGAGAGAGCATTGAAGCCTAGTCATAAGAAGCAAAAAGCATAAAAAAAATCGCTCCCCTTCCCCCCCCCCGTGACCATATCACGTGATGGCGTGCGGTGTTTTTTATCAGCGCCGCGCGCGCGGATGCGCGCACCAGCGCGGGGAAACTGAAACCAACTACCGAAACACTTTGAACGCGCTCAGGAGGGCGCCGCATCATGAAGTGCTGCGTGCCCGGGTGCAGGAGCCGCACAGAAATAGTTTCTTCGGAGGTTTCGTTCTACCGGTGAGAGAATATTTCTTCAATGATGCTGCGGTGAAAATATGCGCTGTGGTTCTGCATGGAAAGGAGCCGAATGGGTATGAATGGGTAATATTTTTTTCAATATTGCCCGACAAGTTTCCGAATTACCTTGCAGCCAGAAAACGGTGGATTGACACACTGCAACGTTAGGACAATTGGTTGCCGAGAAAATGGAGCGTTGTTTGCTCCCTGCATTTTCGTGCAGCGAACTTAAAGACATGCGACAGGGAATCTTCGCCGACTGACAGAAAGTGCCGTGCCATCGCTTTCTCTTGCTTCAGTAAGTAGCATGCGTGTATACCAATTAATTAACAGCAGTGTTTATGAGCGATTAGCTGATTGGCGACATCTTTGCGTGCTTAGTCACCCTAATATTTCAGTGAGAGTGAATGCTTCTATAATATGCACGACTGCAATGCATATATGCACAATTTCGTTGCATTGTATAAAGCACGTTTAGAACTGTCGCGGTATACCACATGACACCAGCCGGGACGAGGTCTGCCGACTGCCGTACGTGGTTATGCCACGACAAAGTAACGAGCTGCCATTCCCAACTGTAGTGCGCAGCTTAAAATATATACAGCAATTAACTGAAATCCGCTCTGCTATGCATGAATACGCTAGTTCGCAGTGTAAGGTTTCTGGCGAAAGCCGGTGGTCTGATTCAGCTGCGTATTCGGCCAGGACACCTGCAGCCGGGGTCCCTGCACGGCGATAGGCATCTTCCCACGGCCACGGTTCCCACGGCCGGTCCTCGCGAAGTTTATTGGATTCGACACGGAGGATTCCACTGCCGTTTGTAAACCTTGTTCCCGGAAGATCGTGCTGCCCGGAGACAGTTAGCGACCGCCAGAACAGAGCAGGGGTGACTCACCCCTTCAACTATGCCTGCTCGCCGGCGCCTCGCCCATTCGGACTTCCCGGAAGACGTGTCCGGCTGGAGCGTGAGAACTGTCGTTCGGACGCGAAGACAACGCTCTCTCTGGTGGCTGGTGGGGGCGATTGTCCAGCGGCACCCTCTTTCTCCGGCGAGGCATGTGACGGGGGCGCGTCCCTATGTGAAGTGGTGTGTGTGTGTGTGTGTGTGTGTGTGTGTGTGTGTGTGTGTGTGTGTGTGTGTGTGTGTGTGTGTGTGTGTGTGTGTGTGTGCGTGCGTGTGTGCGTGCGTGCGTGCGTGCGTGCGTGCGTGTGTGTGTGTGTGCGTGCGTGCGTGCGTGTGTGTGTGTGTGTGTGTGTGTGTGTGTGTGTGTGTGTGTGTGTGTGTGTGTGTGTGTGTGTGTGTGTGTGTGTGTGTGTGTGTGTGTGTGTGTGTGTGTTGGTTTAGGTTTGGTTTATGGGGGTTTAACGTCCCAAAGCGACTCAGGCTATAAGAGACGCCCGTAGTGAAGGGCTCCGGAAATTTCGACCACCTGGGGTTCTTTAACGTGCACTGACATCGCACAGTCCACGGGCCTCTAGAATTTCGCCTCCATCGAAATTCGACCGCCGTGGCCGGCATTGAACCCGCGTCTTTCGGGCCGGCAGCCGAGCGCCATAACCACTCAGCCACCGCGGCGGCTGCGCGCGCGTGTGTGTGTGTGTGTGTGTGTGTGTGTGTGTGTGTGTGTGTGTGTGTGTGTGTGTGTGTGTGTGTGTGTGTGTGTGTGTGTGTGTGTGTGTGTGTGTGTGTGTGTGTGTGTGTGTGTGTGTGCGTGCGCGCGCGCGCGCGTGTGCGCGTGTGCGTGTGTGCGCGCGCGCGCGCGCGTGTGTGTGTGTGTGTGTGTGTGTGTGTGTGTGTGTGTGTGTGTGTGTGTGTGTGTGTGTGTGTGTGTGTGTGTGTGTGCGTGCGTGTGCGTGCGCGTGCGCGTGCGCGTGCGCGTTAACGCAAGCTAAGCCACGCCCAACCTGGCGAAGACTTCCTCGAACCTGGGGAATCCTAGGGACCGGACCCTTTTTAAACCGGACGACGAGTGCCGTGAGGGAAGAATCCTCGATCATCCTCAGATCTTCTCAGATCCTCCGACCTTCCCCCATCACCCTCCAATGGGTTCCAAAATCTTGTAAATAATGTAAAATAAACCCCCTGTACAGTTTCCTTCATAACCAAGTCCGACAACGTCATTCGGAGAAGGGACCTGCGGCGCTGAAAGAGTCAGCTCACTCAAGGACCCCTCGTCCCCAACAACTGGTTGGCAGCAGCTGGGATGGACCGTGCGACATCGTGATTTCTCAACCGGTAAGCGTTTCGGCATTTTGCTATAGGATTCGCCAGGCTTCAGATTTTGAGAGAATAATCTAGAATCACTGGGAAGTGTATGTCAATTGAGAAAGGGTAATCTCACGACATTTTGAAGATAGCATTGCCAAAGCGGAGAAGGCATCGTCATGGACCTTATGAAAGTACAGGGAAAAATTACAAAACTTGAAATATGCAAGACAATTCAAAAGCACGTAGATGACGATCAGCTGGTAGATACGTGGAATTTGGTACAGGAAGAAAAAAGAAAAAGGGAAGCGGAATGAGGAAAAGAGAAAGAACGGCAAAAGTGGGAAGCTGAAAAGAAGAAAGAAATCTAAAGCGACTGCAGCTCTAAAGCGAAAATCGAAAAAAATGGCGACAGTTCGAGAGCCGGGTCTCCTGAAAGAGCAAGCAATGTACAATCATATAGAATGAACAGATTCATGCAGCCCTATGAAAGTGGAAGGGACATAGGATTGTACCTGGGAAACTTTGAGAGAACTTGCGAAAGGGAGAACTTTGATCGCAGTACATGGCCGCAACGGCTTCTGACACTCTTGCCATGTGAAGTAGCTGAAGTCATAGCGAAACTTAGCACACAAGACGCAGCTGACTACGAAAACGTCAAAGCCAGCCTGCTAAAAATGTACCGGCTGTCAGCCGAAGCTTTCCGACAGCGCTTCAGGAACGCAATGAAAAACGATAGCAAGGGCTATCCGGATTTCGCGTATGGACTAAAGACGAATCTGCTAGAGTGGCTAAAAGGAGCCGAGGTTTATGAAAGCCGAGACAAAATCATTGAGTGTTTTTGCCTTGAGCAATTTTACCGAAGCATTCCCCAAGTGGTGAAACTGTGGGTTCAAGACAGGAAAATAGTCTACACAGTTGAAAGGGCCGCTGAGCTAGCAGAGGAGTACGTTTCGCGCAGAAGGTTGAGCACTGAAGAGGGTGCGTCACACGCTCGAAACGCGATGCGAGATAAAGGGCCTACCAGAAAGACGCGAAGTGCTAGAAGTTCGGAGCAATCAGAGGCAACGAAGGTAGCGCCAGAAAAGCGTGAAGAAGAGGCGAAGAGACAGGGAGCAGACAAAGCCGCGAAAAAAGAGTTTGAGGCTAGTAGGCCATTTCGTTGCTACAACTGCAATGGTGTCGGGCACTTTGCAGCCAAGTGTACAAAGCAACGTTTGGTGTTCTCGTGCGTCGAGGATAACGCCGAGAATCTAGAGCTCCTCAAGCCATACCTGCACGAGCTGCACGTTAACGGGAAACCGTGCAGGGTGCTTCGTGATAGCGCCGCGACGATGGACGTTGTCCACCCGTCTTACGTGTCAGTGGACGATTTTACGGGAGAAGTCACGTGGATAAAACAGGCAGTAGAAGAACACAGTGTATGCCTTCCCATAGCTAGAGTGATAATTTGTGGACCGTTTGGAGAGCTAATCACTGAGGCCGGAGTTTCGAAGGTCGTGCCAC
This sequence comes from Amblyomma americanum, assembly GCF_052857255.1. Lineage (NCBI taxonomy): Eukaryota > Metazoa > Arthropoda > Arachnida > Ixodida > Ixodidae > Amblyomma > Amblyomma americanum. The sequence goes on along the minus strand of NC_135497.1, from coordinate 120,270,756 downwards.
TTCAATATCCTTACCTCTTCTCGAATCGATCAGACCAATTGCTACGCGAGAGAGGCCAGAAACTCGGAAGCGGGGTGATACAAGCTTTGACAAAATCGAAAACTCGTCAGCTCGCATCTCAACTAAGTCAGATTCCCGAACCTCAGGTAGCCAGAGACGCACCAGCCAGCATATCGTTGCAATCAAATGAGGAGGGAAGTGAACCAACGAGGAATGAAAGCCAGACAGCTGACCGAGCAAATGAGCGACGAGGGACTTCAACCACTAAGTCGGTAGAGGAATCAGAAAACGCTGAAGGATCCGTTTTATCTCCAACATCGCGTAGTTTTGATCGCCTTCTGCAGGTGAACAGGGAGTCCCTAACAAAAGAACAGAAGCAGGATCCCACTTTGGAAAGACTGCACCTTACAGCTAAAGAGGGCATCGCGAGACGCAACATAACGATGCATGAGAAGGGAGGCTTACTATACCGACACTACCAGGACAGAAAAGGCAAAACATCTGATTAACTGGTCGTGCCCGAAAAATACAGAGCGGACATTCTGAGTCTCTGCCACGGAAATGGCTGGGCAGGACATCTGGGAATCAATAAAACAAAGGAGCGCCTATGAATGGAATATTATTGGCCGGGTTGTTTCAAAGATGCAGAACGCTACGTAAAATCCTGCGATGCGTGCCAGCGCGTGGGCAAGCCGGGAGAGACATGGAAGGCTCCACTGAAAATTGTTCCATTGATCTCGGAACCTTTCCGTCGGCTTGTAATAGACACAGTAGGCCCTTTGCCTAACACGAAATCAGGCTATAAGTACTTGCTTACTATGCTATGTCCCGCCACAAAATTTCCCGAAGCAATTCCGTTGAAGGACTTGAGCTCCACAGAAATAGTTGATGCCCTTTTGTTAGTGTTCGCGAGAATAGGATTTCCGGCCGAAATCCAAGCCGATCAGGCGACGGTCTTTACAAGCGCCTTGACGACCACATTCCTAGAAAGATGCGGAATAAAACTGTTGCACAGCTTGCTGTATCATCCGCAGTCCAACAGTGTAGAGAAATGGCATTCGGTGCTGAAGCGGGTGCTGCGCGCTCTTTGTTATGAGCATAAAGCAGACTGGGAGGATTGTCTGCCGGCCACACTTTTCGCTTTACGAACAGTCCCCCACGAAGCTACGGGGTTTACGCCAGCAGAACTCGTGTACGGAAGAGCCCTCCGCTCTCCCCTCCGAATGCTGAGAGAAATGTGGGAAAGGACAGGAGAGAACCAGACAGGGGTTGAGTACGTGCTTAAGTTACTGGACCGCCTTAACAACACGAGGGAATTAGTAAATCGAAATATGAAAGCTGCCCAGGAGGCCGCCAAGGTCTATTATGACAAAAACGCTCGCCTTCGAGGTTTCACCGCGGGCGATCGCGTGATGATCCTCCGGCCATCGAGAAAAAACAAGCTGGAAGTTCACTGGGATGGTCCAGTAGAAGTGTTGCAAAAACTTTCGGAGACAAATTACGCGCTAAGGGTTCCAGGCAGGGGAAAGCAGGTGAGAATCTATCATTGCAATCTGATGAAGCCGTTCGTGGAACGCAGCGGGATCGTCAATCTGACTCTAAATGAACCAGAAGAGCTGGACAGCGAGAGTCAGGGTTGGAAAAGAGGTGCGGACGCTAGTGACAACGTGGAGAACATTCTGGCTCACTCCGTGAATGCAGATTTCCTAAGCCGAACACAGGTCGACACGCTAAAGCAGTTGTTGAGCGAATTCGCTGACCTATTTCAATTCAATTCAATTCAATTCTTTTTATTATCATTTCTTCAGTACAGTACATAACATCACATCATCAGTCGCCCGGGAAAGACACACCTCCTGACACACGAAATCGAGCTCACCTCTGATGAGCCGGTACGGTCGAAACCCTACAGGGTATCACCGCGGCAAAAAGAAATAATGGACGCGGAAATTCAGCGCATGTTGGAGTTAGGGGTTGTAGAGCCAGCGGAAAGTGACTATACCTCACCGCTAATTCTTGTTGAGGCCCCAGGGAAAGAACCTCGTCCCTGCGTGGATTATAGAAAGCTGAATGCAATTACCAGGGATCAGCTATACCCGATTCCCAACATAGAGGAAAGGATAGAAAGGGTGAGCGGCGCGAAATTTATTTCCACCCTCCATCTCGTACGGGGGTATTGGCAAGTTCCCCTCTCAGAAAACGCGAGCAGGTATGCCGCTTTCATCTTCCCAACGGGCACCTTTCGACCCTTAATGCTTAGTTTTGGGTTGAAGAATGCCCCGTACAGCTTCTCGAAACTCATGGACATCGTACTGAAGGACATGCAGTGCTTTGCACTCCCTTATTTAGACGATGTGGCAATTTTTTCGGAAACCTGGCAAGAGCATCTAGAACACCTAAAGACCGTGTTTTCCAGTTTACGACAGGCTGGACTGACATTGAAGGCAGAAAAGTGTAGATTTGGTTGCGCACAGGTGACGTACTTGGGCCACGTTGTAGGCCAGGGAACTAGGAGCCCATCCGAGTTAAAGATTGCCCCGATCGCAGCATTTCCGCAACCACGGACGAAAACGGCCATTCGCTCATTTTTGGGATTAGTTGGGTACTACCAGCGATATATTCCTAACTACTCACAGCGGGCTAGTCCCTTAACTGACGCCTTGCGAAAGGGAGCACCTAGTAACGTAAGTTGGGATAAGCAAAAAGAAAACGCCTTCAAAAGCCTGAAGGAAGCACTCGTGTCCCGACCCTTGCTCAGGACCCCTGACTATGGGAAAGAGTTCATAGTCCAGTGTGATGCCAGTGATAGAGGGCTGGGTGCTGTCTTAAGCCAAGTTGGATACGACCATGAAGAACACCCAGTTCTGTACATCAGCCGCAAACTGACCAGTAGAGAGGAAGCGTACAGCGCTTCCGAAAAAGAGTGCGCGTGTTTAGTTTGGGCAGCGCAGAAGTTGTCGTGTTACCTGTACGGAGCAAAGTTTGTATTTGAGACTGACCATGGTCCTTTAACGTGGCTGCGACAGATGTCCCCCAAAAATGGTCGCTTGCTCAGATGGAGTCTGGCTCTCCAACAGTACAATTTCTCGGTGCGTTATAAGAAGGGGAAACTGCACGGAAATGCTGATGGCTTGAGCAGACTGATGTAAGCGGGAGAACTAAGAGGAATCTCCTCCTGTGTGAGTGTTTTTTTTTACTTTGTTCCGAGTAATCCGGCTGTGGCAGTTTCAATAGGAGATGTTTCGCGTTCAGTCGGCACAACATTAACCCAAATTTGAACACAATTTTTTAAAAGTGTATTGTTGTCAATGGAAGAAGCCTGGTGATTCTTTGGTGAAGTCCGAGCGC